>NC_041385.1:94434119-94549322 GCF_002162155.2 Triticum dicoccoides | reverse complement strand
TGCGCCGCGCCGGGATTCCGCGCTGCCGCGCCCGTTTTCCCCGCCGTCGGGCGCCGTGCTCGCCGTCGGCGAGCGCCGCCCCGCGCCCTCCGCTGCTCCGCCGCCCGAAGCTCCGCCGTTGGCGACCTGCTTCGCCCGGCCTCCTCCGACCTCCCGCCTCCGCGCCCGAAGGCCCGGCCTCCTCCGCCGGCGCGCGCTCCGCCTCCAGCCAGGCTCCGCCGCTCGCCGCCGGCCGGATCCGGCCAGATCCGGTCCGAGGCCACCTCGTCGTCGCCTCCCCGGCCTCCTCCAACCTCACCGGAGTGTCGCGCCGCCATGGTCGGCCTCCTCGGCCTCCCCGTCGTCTGCTCCTCCATCCACGCCTGACATGTCCGGAGGAGCCCGGACATGTCCGTCTAGCAAACCACCCAGAGGTCTATTTTTTTTCACTAAGTCCCCAGTTTCAGTAATTTTCATGCCATGTTCATGCCATCATAGCTCTGCATCCATAGCTCCGTTTCGTGCGTGTAATATGTCAAATTGTTCGTCTCGATGAGTACATCATTTCATTGCATTGCATCATATTCATTTGAGGTCATATAGATGCCCGAATCATCGTTGTAAGAGTGCTTCATAATGTTTTCCGCTGTCTGTTATCAGAACGAGCTCTTTTGTCATTTTTGCCATGATTGATGTGTGCATCCTATGAGGTTGATGTCTTCATGTGTTTTGAACTATGCTATGTCTTCTTTATAGAGGTGCTTACCATGTATTTTTGTGATCAATGTGGTGACTAGCACAAGCATGCAAACTAGGCTTCGTGTTAATACTGTTTTTAGTTCCTGTTCTGCTGTAATTTTGATGCCATGTAAACTTGATGCTACAGAGAGATCCATGCATATTTTGAGATACTTCAGTAAGGGTGTTTTGAACATGTGGTTATTGTCTATCCATTCATGCCCTTTGTTGCAATTATGGGGTAGTGTAGCATGTCATTTGAGTGCTCTACTTTTGCTTCAAAATGTTTCCTAGCAGATTGTTTACATGTTATTCAATTTGGCCAAGCTTGCTATAGTTGATCCTTGCATGCTATGGACATGTTCTTGACTTGGTTTGTTTCACAAACATGTCTTCTTGATGATGCTATGCTTATCTTGTCATGCAATAACTTGTGGTGAGTGTATCGAGCTTGTTAAGTAGTGTTCATGATGTTGCTGTTTTGCTAGGCTGAATCTGTTATTTCGTGATGCTATATAAACATGTTTCTACTAATCATTCTATGCATAATCTGGAGATGTACTATAAACATGTTTTGATCTACATGTCATCCTCTATTGATCCATGCCCCTGGTTGCATTTATAGCTTGCTGTAGATTGTTCATATCTTGCTCCAAAGTTGCTTGATAATGTTGCTGTCAGCCTGTTAACATTAAGTTCAGTTGTTTCCATGTGTTTTGCTAGTGATCCATGTACCCTATGACCTTGATCTTGCCATGCTTAGCTTCACAAATATGTCTTCTTACTCCTGGTAGCCTTGCCATGCCATGTAATGACCTGTAGTGAGTTGCACAAGCTCATCTACATGCCTTCATAATTATGTTCCTGCCATGTTTGAATCTGTTTAATAACTTGCTATGTTTACGTGGGTGCCATCATATTTTCTGATCCTTTTTGGCTTATGGTCACTAAGAGTCTTTTGATCTATGCAATTAGTAGATTCATGCCATGCTTTTGTTTGCCATGATGAGTTCCTGTAACATGTTGTTTGATAGCTCTGAACATTGCATCGTGATGTTATTTTCGGCAAAGTCTGCAATTGTTATAACTTGCAATCTTACCATGTGTGTTTGAGCATGTTCTAGTGATTTCTGGAGTTAGCTCAGTGTTCATGTTTTGTTATGCTTTACCTGTACATCATGTCCATGCCTTTTGTTCTCATGTTGGGGTGTTGTAGTATATTGTTTTGTTGCTTGCAATATGCCTAGTTGCTGTTTTGGACAGCTTGTCCTTTAAACTTGTATAGAGTGCATGTGTTGAACCGTTGCTCCGTTTTGAGTGTGCTCTATATGAAACTTGCTTGTTTTTGCATATAGTTTCATATTATCATGTTGCATCCTTGTTTTGAGGTCTTTGCTTGATGTTTGGGTGCATTTTGCATCAATGCCATGTTTGACTTGTTTTGCTCATATCTTCTAGACCGTAGCTCCGAACTAAATGAACTTTATATGTAACTTGACTAGATTCTCGTGTAGATCATCGTTGTGCATCTTAACTTGCTGTTTAACAAACTTGAACATAAGGTTTATTCAGATCTGGACCAATTTCGAAATATGCATATGAGGACTTACCGGAATTGTTACATGTTGTTCCCGGCCTCATTTAAACTTGCCTTGACGTGTTGTTCTTGTTTGCTTCATCTCTTGTCATGAGTAGCTTCATGTAGCTTCGTCATGCATCATGCCTGTTGTGCATCATGCCTTGTTCATGTGTGGTGTGTTTACTATGTTGTGTGCTTCTTTTCAATAGTTCCTGTTTCGTTGCGATCGTGAGGATTCGTTCGTCTACGCTTGGTTCGGCTTCATCCGTTTGTCTTCTTCATGGACTCGTTCTTCTTCCTTGCGGGATTTCAGGCAAGATGACCGCTACCCTGGATCTCACTACTATCATTGCTATGCTAGTTGCTTCGTTCTATCGCTTTGCTGTGCTACCTATCACCTGTTTATCAAGCCATCCCAAAATGCCATGAACCTCTAACCTTTGACACCTTTCCTATGCAAACCGTTGTTTGGCTATGTTACCGCTTCTGCTTAGCCCCTCTTTTAGCGTTGCTAGTTGCAGGTGAAGTTGAAGATTTCTCCATGGTGGACAGGATTTTGGTTGGGATATCACAATATCTCTTATATCATTAATGCATCTATATACTTGGTAAAGGGTGGAAGACTCGGCCTTTTGCCTAGTGTTTTGTTCCACTCTTGCCGCCCTAGTTTCCGTCATACCGGTGTTATGTTCCCGAATTTTGCGTTCCTTACGCGGTCGCGTGATTTATGGGACCCCCTTGACAGTTCTCTTTGAATAAAACTCCTCCAGCAAGGCCCAACCTTGGTTTTACCATTTGCCTCACCACCACCTACCCTTTTCCTTGGGTCGGCCAACCCAAGGGTCATCTTTATTTTAGCCCCCCCCGGGCCAGTGCTTGTCTAAGTGTTGGTCCGAACCGAGCAACCTGCGGGGCCACCTCGGGGCAACTCGAGGGCTGGTTTTACTCGTAGCTTGACTTATCCGGTGTTGCCCTGAGAACGAGATATGTGCAGCTCCTATCAAGATTGTCGGCGCATCGGGCGGCTTTGCTGGTCTTGTTTTACCATTGTCGAAATGTCTTGTAAACCGGGATTCCGAGTCTGATCGGGTCTTCCTGGGAGAAGGTCTATTCCTTCGTTGATCGCGAGAGCTTGTCATGGGCTAAGTTGGGACACCCCTGCAGGGTATAATCTTTCGAAAGCCGTGCCTGCGGTTATAGGCAGATGGGAATTTGTTAATGTTCAGTTGTAGATAACTTGACACCAGATCCGAATTAAAACGCATCAACCGCGTGTGTAGCCGTGATGGTCTCTTTTCGGTGGAGTCCGGGAAGTGAACACGGTTTCTGGGTTATGTTTGACGTAAGTAGGAGTTCAGGATCACTTCTTGATCATTACTAGTTGACGACCGTTCTGCTTGCTCTCTTCTCGCTCTTATTTGCGTATGTTAGCCACCATATATGCTTAGTCGCTGCTGCAGCCTCACCACTTTACCCCTTCCTTTCCCTTTAAGCTTTGCTAGTCTTGATACCCATGGTAATGGGATTGCTGAGTCCTCGTGGCTCACAGATTACTACAACACCAGTTGCAGGTACAGGTTTCGCGATGATCCTGACGCGAGAGCGATGTTTGCTTGCGTTGAGTTCTTCTTCTGCTTCTTTGACCAGGGGATAGGTTCCAGGTCGGCAGCCTGGGCTAGCAGGGTGGATGTCGTTTGAGTTTCTGTTTGTGTTTCATCCATAGTCGGATGATGCTCTGATGTATTGTGATGTTGTATTCGTGTGGCATTGTATGCCTCTTGTATGTATCCCCATCTATTATGTAATGTTGACGTAATGATATCCACCTTGCAAAAGCGTTCCAATATGCGGGTCTATCCTTGGTGGGGCCTTCGAGTTCCTTTTGGACAGGGTCGCATATTGGGCATGACATTAGGGTATACTAGCAAGATGCCCGTGCGTTGCACGGAACATCAAGATCTTATGGGAGAAAAGGATGGACAAGGGAAGGCCTTATTATCTGCAAATGTGGAGAGGAGTGCGCGTAAATTTTCATAGTTTCCTTTCTATCCCTTAGATATAGATCGGACGACCTATATTCCAGGATGGCAGGCACACCATCATCACCAACTCTGCTTCTTATAAGAGTAGAGATTTTTTAACGTCGCCTTTACGTAACACTCATGTGTGCGAGACAGCGAGAGGCCGACTGCGTGCGTGCGCCTCTTCTCTTCGTATATGTACTCCACCATTTGTCTGGTGTCCAAAAAATTATAATAACTACTAGCAATGTGCCAATGCGTTGCCACACGATCAAAGTAGATTAATACATATTCACCGATTTGATAGAAAAAAAGTCTAGTTTTGAAATGCGTATATCACTAAAAATATGTTATGTTTCACTCAAAATATATTCATTTGGCGGTTTTGATGAGATAAGGGAGGAATGTTGTTGGTTTCAAGATTCGAGAAGTGGTATATGTCTAATTTCTACTCTTACTAGCAAGATGCCCGTGCGTTGCACGAAACATCATCTTGTGGGAGAAAAGGATGAACGAGGGAAGGCCTTATGTGCAAATGTGGTGAAGAGTGCGGGTAAATTGCCATATTTTCCTTCCTATCCGTCAGATATAAATCGGACGACCTACATTGCAAGATGGCAGGCCCACCATCATCACCAACTCTAGTTTTTATCCCTACTCTTATAAAAAGCATTGTCGGTGATGATCGTGTGCCTGCCATCCTGCAATATAGGCTGTCCGATCTATATCTGACGGATAGGAAGGAAACTATGGCAATTTTGCAAAAAGATACCCACACCCCTCTCCACATTTGCAAATAAGGCCTTCCCTCGTTCATCCTTTTCCCCCACAAAATAACTACTCATACAAATGCATCTTGATGTTCCGTGCAACGCATGGGCATCTTGCTAGTTGTTGCAAAAAGCCCATGTGTGTGTGAGAGAGAGGGAGAGTGGAGGAGGATGGAGTGCATGTGTGACAAACACACAAGGAGTGTGTGTGCGATAGGTATCAGCTTAAAATGAGGCGATAGTGTGTGTGTGCACGATCGAGAGGGCGTGTCTCAAGAAGGGAAGAAAAAGCTACATAGATACAAGGAGCGGGAGAGAGCCATGTATGCGATGGTGGAAGCACGAGTGTGCGGGTGTATAAACCTATCTAGAGGCTAGCTAGTCGATAAATGTTTGTGAGAGAAATATGAGTCGGGGTGCGAAAGTGAGAGTTTTGTGTGTGTGAGAGAGAGACGGTAGTCGGGAAGGGGAGTGGAAGCAGGATTTGTGTGTGTGTGAGAGAGAGGAGACGGTAGTCAGGGTTGTCTGATCGGTAAACAAATGAATAATGTCAGTCTGGGATGGAGACGAAAAGGAGACCGCAACAAATGTTGTGTCTACAGGAGAGAGAGAGAGAGAGAGAGAGTAATTTTAGTGGTATGAGTCATATGTAGAGACATATAGGGTGTGTGAGAGAATCCCATAGAGAGAAAGACAAAGTGAAAGACGAGTGGAGACTGTGTGTGTGGCGGTGAAAAAGAAAGCTTAGGTACTGAGTGATACCAGAGAACAGTAGAGACGTGAGAGATAATGAAAACCGTGTAATGTATAATGATAGGGAGAGTGTGACACTTCTCAAGGGAGACGTCGAGAGACCATGTTTGCGAGGATAGGAGAAACATGAAGTGAGCGTGCGGGTGAGCTGGAGAAAAGAGAGTGATAGCTACCTGAAGGAGCATGCATGCGAGAGAGATGGGTGTGAAAGGAGTAAACAAAAAAGGGATTCAAATATTTGAATTCGAGATGATGATACATGTAATACATACTCGAACCAAAATTGATCTATCAAACATGCATACTCATATGAATTCATGCACATCTATGTTATTTAATATGTAGATATTACTGATCCATACATTTTAGTAGAACATAATTTGGTTAATTTTTTTTGAATTCAACCTTAAGATTTCGAGATCGTTGTATTTGTAAATCATATTATACATATAAAGGAGCAGAATTCTTTGTTGTGCTTTTGAAAGTATATATAAAAAATGATATAGAATGTAATTCCAATTGAAAATGGATCCCGCCCGAAAAAAATAGAATACAAACGAGATTCGAATTGAGTTGGCACGAGCGCAAACGTGCACTCTGCGAGATGGAAATTACTACTGCCTATCCCTGCCACGCAAAGCCTATCTGCTGGATTTCTATAGGTTCCGATAGGGGTAGGTTTGTAATTTCACCCAAATGTGACGTAACCGCCTCTCACCCAGATTCATATACGATGGGCGCCAAAACACAGTGTGTCCTCGGCCGAAATCGACTCCCTCCCCGATTCATATTCATATACACGGTGGGCGCCAAAAACAAACTCTCGTCGGCAATTATTCGGTGTATGCGAGATTACCGTCATATCCCCAACCGACTAATGTTGCTGTGATGTAGTAGAAATTTGAAACGGGGGCTAAGTTTGTAAATGTCATTGCGTTTGAGACAAGCGCGCCCTGAATACATGGTTCCCCCCTTCCTCTCTACCTCCCTTTTCCCCATTCGTACTCCGTGGGCGCCAAAACACCCTCTCCACCCCACCCTCCTCCGTCCGCCGCCACCCGCCACCCCATACACCGCCGTCCTCCTCCACCATGCCGGAGCTGATACGCCGACGCGGCTGACCATTACAAGAGATCGACCTCTCTCATCCACGGATTCGGACCGGGATCCTTGCATCCCGTCCTGTCGCTTCATCCCCGCCGTCGTCCACCTTGACGGCGCCGCTCCTACAACCGTCTCGTCCACCGTGCCCCGCCACCACCGTCTACCCTCCTAGATCCGGTTCCACGCTGCCGACAGCCATCGCTACCGCAGCACCGTCAAATTCTCAGCAGATGCGTACACGGCGCCGCACCAGAGGCGGTACTCTTTCATATCTGCTCAACTTATTTATCGCAGCAAGAAAATAGATCGCCACTGTTTTACTCTGATTTCTTGTCTTGGTTGCGAAGTTGCCTTTGTCTGGTTTGCACTTTTAGATCCGCCATGGCACGCTCAACACTATACTCCCAATGCTTATGGTTTCCCCTTTTATATTCCACACTAGTTAAATCACAGTAGACTAAATTTTTCATAGCTCGCCGGAGTTCGCCGGTGCGAACAAAGGGGCTCAAGTGGTTGTGGGGCCTCTCCGAACGAAGAAAACTCGACGCGGGTGGGGGTTGGGGCGGGGGTAGGGGGTGGAACACCGGCGGTGGGGGCCGGTGGTCCGGCCGGCGGCCCGTGCGGTGTTTTGTATGGGAAGAATCAGAGATGAGGAAGAAGATGGGTTAGGAGACGTAGGATCTTCATCCAACCGCCTGAAATGGTCGAAAGACAGCTGGGAGTTGCATTCTTAATGCACTCTGGTTCATCATGTGTGGGCACTGCACAACCAACATTTAATTATCCAAAATCTGCTTGCTCTTCTTTACCATGTTCCTCTTCCGTCTTCTTTAATATGTACTCTCTCCGTTCCTAAATACAAGTCTTTGTATAGATTCCACCATGGACTACATATGGAGCAAAATGAGTGAATCTACACTCTAAAATGTATCTGGATACATCTGTAGGTGATCCATAGTGGAAATCTCTACCAAGACTTATATTTTGGAATGGAGGGAGTTTGATAGTAGTACAATATGTTCCTTGTACTGAAGTTGAGCAGGGACATTTGCAGTGTAGAGGTCTATACGGTCGGTTGTGATGGACACTTTGAGAATCTTTGATTCGTAGGATCTTGTAAACATAGGAATAGGATTTGTAGTGGCCTGCCCACTTGAATCCTATAAGAATAGCAAGGAAATGCGGGGAGTTGTGTCGCCTTTGAGAGTTACACTGATATTAACAGTACCGTACCTTCACCTGAAGAGAGATGGTATCCGAAGCCTTTCTAGCCCTACCGTTAAACTAGCACATATATTCCAACAAGTTCCACTTTGCTGATTTTACTCTGATGCTTAAGGTTTTCCAGTTATATGTACACTATGATCTATGTAGCTGCTTTGTGTCGCACTAGCAGCAATCCACTCTTGAAGCTAAACACTGCAATGACTCACAAAATTGGCACCAAGGCATTGGGTGCCATTCTGGATGCAATGAAACTCATACGCTCCCCACCTGTTGACTCTTGTTCAGAATATGATCCTAATGACTCTTGTTCAAAATTGCCACATATAGAGAGACAGCACGGAATTGCATTTCTTTGGGCGCTGTGATTCATCATGAGTGGGCAACCAACAATGTATGCAATGAAGCAGAACCTCAAGAATATGCTTCCTCTTCTGTTCTTTAACATGTTCCTCTTTGTTTATTCTGTATTTAGTACGTACAGTATGTTCCTTGTCAGGAAGGGGCGCAGGGACATGTGCAGTCAACAGCTGATAGAGCTGGACTGTACGTGATCGATAGGCTTTCAATTACTAGTTGCAATACAACACCATATTTTCAATCCAATTCCACTTTCCCGATTTATATATCATGGTTATGGTGTAACCCTGTTATGTACACTATGATCTGCCTAGTTGTTGTGTGCTCTTGTTATCATGGTTTGGCAATAAACTCTCTATACAGTATATTATGAACCTGTCATTTGCCAGCTATCCTTACTTCTGGAGCCTATTTTTTGTGTACTTGTGCCAGATTATATAAATGCACACACCATATTACAGGACACATGAGCTCTCTCATCAGAATCCAGTGATAGCACACAAGTGTTTACAGGGGCGCCCCTATATTAGAATATCATCTGCATTACAAAGATAATCTCACAACTATTTATGTTTTCATGGTTCTCAGATATTATACGCAATTATAGTGAATATCAGAATCCGCGCATCAGAAGAATATTGTGGAACAGTGCAATGACTTACAAAATTGGCACCAAGGCATTGAGTGCCATTCTGGAAGCAATGAAACTCATACGCTCCCCACTTTCTCCAGCAAGTAATGACTATTCTAACCTCGAGGAGTCAAAGGCAGATGGCTTGTCCTATTCACCCATCAAGGTGCCTGTTCTAATTTGGCAAGGTTTTATTGATTGTGCGTATCTTGCATATGTTGTCTTGCATTTCTCCTACTTTGTTGCACAACCATCTGCTTAGTTTACTCATCATATAACTCGAGATGCCATGCCCATCCATTATCAATACATATTCCATCTGTCATCATACCATGTTTTTCCACTCAAATGATGTTCTTGTGCATCAGACATCAAAAAGGAAGAGGGTGATTGACGAACCCGAAGGAGCACCAGCAAAGTCCTTGAAAAACGTGGTGGTGCCGGAGAAATCAGACAACGCCCCACTTATATCGGCTGTACAACCAGTGACACAAAACGTAGGACCGACTCCAGCAGATTGTACCCATACTTCACTGGCCACACCACTAGCCCCACCACATAGGACTTGCACTCCAGCAAAACGTATACCGATTTCATTTGCCATAGCACCAGCCGTACCACAGAAAAATCCCACTCTAGCAAAAAGTACAGCAAGTCCATCGGCCGAAGACCTATCCCAACTGCAGAGATGGCCAATTCCTGCAGATTGGAACCCCATTCCATTTATTCCCAGTTTAAAAGACAATGCTTTCAATGTTGTTAGGGACTACGTGCATATATTCCCATCATGGGAAGATCATAGTGAAGACAAACACCATTTTCACATCTTCCTGTCCAACTTACGTGTAAGTGCTATTATTCATGGTTATTATTTTCCTGTTTTCTGCTAATCAAACACATCAATGATTTACATTACAGTGTTGTAACTAGGCGAGGGTCAATCTGGATAGTCATGATGAGCAAAGCTTGCTTGTACTTTTCAAGGAAGCATTGCAGCAGTATCAGTGTTACCTGAGGAAATCACACTTTGATGGCAAGTCTATAAACGAATTTCCGGTGAAGTCTCCTGTGCTAAATTTAGAAGACATTGAATGGAAAAACCTTGTTATGCACTGGTCTCATTCCCAGGATGAGGTACTGTCTATGAAATCACATGACAATTTGAACTTCTACTTTTCCGCATGTGCATTACGGATCTTTTTTGCAGGAAATCTGCTCGAAGAAGAATTCTGGTTTGAAAGAACGACAGGATATTGCAAATATGCTGCCCGCTGCTTTGCTCTTGTTAGCACCTGTTGTCCTGTATCACTGTACTTGCATACATACCTGGTTCATTATGTGACAGCAGTATGCATGATAGCTTGCTTATCAATTGTTCGCTCCAAATTATCTGATCTGTATGAATGGTCATATTAGTGTAGAATATATCCAATGCCAATGAATTTTTTAGCTCTACATTGTCCTTGTAAGTACATGCTGTCCTTTATCAATGTACTTATATTGACAGGTAGTTGTTCATGTACCATCACTCTGCAACTTATTTTCCTTTGCCCTCCATTTTCTACACATCATATCTATATTTACTCTTACCATAAGGTTGGTACTGAAGAAGTTTAGCTGTGCATTATTCTTGGCTGTGCCTTTTGCCTGTATCGCTGCACATACATTTATAGCTACTTGGTTATGTAACATCACTCTTCATGTTATCTTAAATATTCTCCATTTTTTCGTATATTATCACAACTATATATACTCTTAACAAAATGTAGAATAAAGGCAATGCTTATGAAGAAGATTCTGTGGTAAACTTCTTGAATTGCCCCCCCCCCATCAGCATGGACAAGGGCTTTATAGAGCTTGTCTTCACCAGTAATGTAAGTTTGTCCTTCTCAAGCCTTCAAACTTTATTGTGTATATTTGGTTAGGCATGAATGCAACAGCTGTCTATTTTTGGTGTTTGCATCAAATTGCATGTTTAAAGTTTATTATGTACTCCCTCTGTTCATAAATATAACTCTTTCTAGAGATTTCAATATGGACTACATACGGAACAAAACGAGTGAATCTACACTCTAAACTATGTCTATATACATCCGTATGTAGTTCATATTGAAATCTCTAAAAGACTTATATTTAGGAATGGAGGGAGTAGTTCGTAAACAAAAGTTTGTCCTTCTCAATTTAAGTTTTCAGTTGTACAACCAAGTTCCTTCTTCATACCATGTAAATTAAACATATAGAGCAAGTGATCTTGTTTTGCACTGCATGTATGCTTCTATTCTTCATCCTAATCCAGTGGTGTGGTGAACCTACCTACTACAGCACAATGTCATATTCTGCAATGTCTTAACTATGAACAATGTCATATCATGCTACTATTATTTAAACCATCTCTTTATTTGCCAATCTGAAATGGGATAAATTGACAACACACTAACCATTGATACTTATGAGTTCTTGATCTGTAATCCAGTGGTGTCATGAAGCTGCCAACTCCTTCACAATGTCATTTCCTGCCATGTCTTGACCTGAACAATACCATATTGTGTTAATGCATTTTTAAACTATGTCACTTTAGTCGTCAGTAAGAAATGTGATGAATTGTCCGCACTGATACTTTTAAGTGCAAAATCTGTCATCTATTTGCTTGTTTATCTTTCAGAGTGAGGAAGATATAAGTGTTGAACAAGCGCAGTCTCATCATCTTGCTCAGGTGCTTGCGCTGCAGCTCACCAGCAGGGCTAACCTTTCTTGAACTCTATTAAAGTGCTGTCGGTTTTCTATATTATTTTGTCGACGTGTTCATTTGCACTGGTGGCGATCTTTATGCCCAGTGTATGTAATCTGCTGTCTGCTTGTGCTTTATTATCATAGTGGCGAACTTTGATGCCCAGTGGATGTAATATGTTGTAATTTCTTTATTTTATAGTCTAGGTTTTTTCTTATTCATGATGCTGCAGTTATTTTACTGTATATATATCCTATCTTCGCAGTAAAGCGGCCAAACCGTAAAATTACGGTACATAATCGGGCCGTCATGCAATCATGATGTATGATTCGCATCATGGGCCACGTCAAACTAGCTCACTAGTAGATTCGGGCCTTTAATAGGCCGAGTAACCCCCAACCCTCTTTTTGCAAGAAAACTCAATGGGCTTTTAGGAGGCAGAGAAGTAGGTTGGGCCTAAAATGTGCCGAACAGGTCACGGGCCAGCAGCAGCCCGAAATGGACCCTGGCCCATGATTGTGCGAATGAAATCACTGGCTTTTAACAGGCCAAAATTGTCTCGGTCCTTGTTTGGCCCAATCAGATATCGGCTGCGAGCAGGCCGGATGCAAACCGGGCCATAGTTAGGCCCAACTATATGACGGGCTTTTAACAGGCCGAAATTAATATAAGTCCGAAATGTTAAACGTGCCCTTAACAGGCCGAAACTAATATCAGGCCGAATTACTAAATGGGCCTTTTGCAAGTGGGCCCAAAAGCATCGCGTTCAGTTAACGGGCCGAATTGAGGCCCAAGCCTCTTAAAGGGCCGGACCTGATCTGGGCCATGATTTGGCCCAGAACGTGGGAGGCTTTTAACGGGCCGGATCTCATATGGGCCATTATTAGGCCCGGAACGTGGCAGGCCATTAATGGACCGGATCAAATATGGGCCGGCATTTCGCCCAAAACATGGCAGCCAGTTAATGGGCCGGCCTACTAGGGTCCTCAAAATCTTGTGGGCCTACAGCTGGGCCGGCCCATTAGTGTTGGCGAAATCTTGTGGGCCTTTAGCCGGGCCGGCCCATTATGATCCGCAAGAATGTTGTGGGCCTTTACCTGGGCCGGCCCATTATGGCACACAAAAATCTTGTGGGCCTTTACCTGGGCCGGCCCATTATGGCCCGCAAAATCTTGTGGGCCTTTAGCTGGGCCAGCCCATTATGGTCCGCAAAATCTCGTGGGCCTTTAGCTGGGCCGGCCCATTATGGTCCGCAAAATCTTATGGGCCTTTAGTTGGGCCGGCCCATTTAAACTTGATGGGTCGTGCCATGTGTCGACGTATCATAGGCGCCTTTTGTCCAATGAGTGGATGACATCTGTCCCAACGATGAGCCGGCTTGTGTTTCCTCCAGCCGATTTTACATGTGGAAAATCCCCATTGGTCGGGGCTGTTAACGGGTTATCGGATCCAAAACCCAACCCGATAGCTTAACGGCGTTCCGTTATGGTGGATGCCACGTGTCGGTCACCCTTGACGAAAGCACTTCTGTGACGCGTGATTTATCGTCATGGAAGTGGACACTTCCGTGATGATAATTTTGGTAATGTCATGGAACACTTCTACGACAGCATAGGTATGACTATCTTGATTCTGTCATAAATTTGTCATGGTTGTACATGCATGACAAAAACATGACCTACTGTGACAAATGCGTATCATCACGGAAGTGTATTTTTTCTGTAGTGCCCCCTGGTGCCCCCCCGGTGTCCATCTTCCTCTATATGAAGGGTTTTATACTGGAAAAAATCGTGGGCAATCTTACGGGACAAAACTCCGCCGCCACAAGGTAGAACCTTGGCAGAACCAATCTAGAGCTCCGGCAGAGCTGTTCTGTCGGGGATACTTCCCTCCGGGAGGGGGAAATCATCACCATTGTCATCACCAACGATCCTCCCACCGGGAGAGGGTCAATCTCCATCAACATCTTCACCAGCACCATCTCCTCTCAAACCCTAGTTCATCTCTTGTATCCAATCTTGTATCCAAAACCACAAATTGGTACCTGTAGGTTGCTAGTAGTGTTGATTACTCCTTGTTGATACTTATTGGTTTACTTGGTGGAAGATCATATGTTCAGATCCTTAATGCATATTATTACACATATGATTATGAACATGAATATGCTTTGTGAGTAGTTACGTTTGTTCCTGAGGACATGGGTGAAGTCTTGCTATTAGTAGTCATGTGAATTTGGTATTCGTTCGATATTTTGATGAGATGTATGTTGTCTTTCCTCTAGTGGTGTTATGTGAACGTCGACTACATTACACTTCACCATTATTGGGCCTAGAGGAAGGCATTGGGAAGTAATAAGTAGATGATGGGTTGTTAGAGTGATAGAAGCTTAAACACTAGTTTATGCGTTGCTTTGTTAGGGGCTGATTTGGATCCATATGTCTAATCCTATGGTTAGGTTTATCTTAATACTTTTGTTGTAGTTGTGGATGCTTGCAATAGGGGTTAATCATAAGTGGGATGCTTGTACAAGTAAGGGTAGTACCCAAGCACCGGTCCACCCACATATCAAATTATCAAAGTACCGAGCGCGAATCATATGAACGTGATGAAACTAGCTTGACAATAATTCCCATGTGTCCTCGGGAGCGCTTTTGTCATTATAAGAAATTGTCCAGGCTTATCCTTTGCTACAAAAAGGATTGGGCCAACTTGTTGCACCTTATTTACATTTATTGCTTGTTACTCGTTACAATTTATCTTATCACAAAACTATCTATTACTTACAATTTCAGTGCTTGCAGAGAAAACCTTACTGAAAACCGCTTATCATTTCCTTCTGCTCCTCGTTGGGTTTGAAACCCTTACTTATCGAAAGGACTATGATAGATCCCCTACACTTGTGGGTCATCAAGACTCTTTTCTGGCGCCGTTGCCGGGGAGTGTAGCGCTTTTGGTGAGTGGAACTTGGTAAGGAAACATTTATATAGTGTGCTGAAATTTTCTGTTACTTGTTACTATGGAAACTAATCCTTTGAGGGGCTTGTTCGGGGCATCTTCGCCCCGACCAGTAGAGCAAAGAGTTGCTCCTCAACCTACTGAACCTATTGAAAATGTTCACTTTGAAATTCCTATGGGTATGCTAGAGAAACTGCTAGCTAATCCATTTGCAGGAGATGGAGCATTGCATCCCGATTTACACCTTATCTTTGTGGATGAAGTTTGTGGATTATTTAAGCTTGCAGGTATTCCCGATGATGTTGTCAAAAGGAAGGTCTTCCCTTTATCTTTGAAGGGAGATGCATTGACATGGTTTAGGCTATGTGACGATATGGTATCTTGGGATTATAAACGATTAAAGTTGGAATTTCACCAGAAGTTCTATCCTATGCATCTTGTTCATCGTGATCGTAATTACATATATAATTTCTGGCCTCGCGAAGGAGAAAGCATCGCTCAAGCTTGGGGGAGGCTTAAGTCAATGTTATATTCATGTCCCAATCATGAGCTCTCTAGAGAAATGATTATCCAAAAAAATTATGCTCGGCTTTCTCCCAATGATCGCACCATGCTCGATACTTCTTGTGCTGGTTCTTATATGATGAAGACTATTGAATTCAAATGGGACTTATTGGAAAGAATTAAACGCAACTTTGAAGATTGGGGTTCCGACGATGGTAAGGAGTCAGGTATGACACCTAAGTTTGATTGTGTTAAATCTTTTATGGATACCGATGTTTTTCATGGATTTAGCGCTAAATGTGGACTTAACTCTGAGATAGTAGCTTCTTTCTGTGAATCTTTTGCTACTCACGTTGATCTCCCTAAGGAGAAGTGGTTTAAATATAATCCTCCCATTGAAGTAAAAGTAGTTGCACCTATTAAAGTTGAAGAAAATACTATTACTTATAGTGATCCTATTGTTCCTACTACTTATGTTGAGAAACCACCTTTTCCTGGTAGGATAGAGGATCATGCTAAAATTTCGACTGTTGTTCGTAAGAGTAATGCTAGAACTTATACGCCTCCTGAGAAAATCAAAGTTGAACCTAGTATTGCTATGGTTAAAGATCTCTTGGATGATAATTTAGATGGGCATGTTATTTACTTTTGTGGTGAATCTGCTAATATTGCAAAACCAGATGCTAAGATACACAGACCCATTGTAGGCATGCCTATTATTTCTATTAAAATAGGAGATCATTGTTATCATGGCTTATGTGATATGGGTGCTAGTGCTAGTGCAATACCCTATGATTTATATAAAGAGATTATGCATGATATTGCACCTGTTGAGTTAGAAGATATTGATGTTACATTTAATCTTGCCAACAGAGATACTATTAAACCTTTTGGGATTGTTAGAGATGTTGAAGTCTTGTGTGGGAAGGTCAAATACCCTGCTGATTTTCTTGTTCTTGGTTCTCCACAAGATGATTTTTGTCCCATCATATTTGGTAGACCCTTCTTGAACACTGTTAAAGCTAAGATTGATTGTGAAAAGGATTTTGTTACGATTGGCTTGGATGATATGAATCATGAGTTTAATTTCGCTAAATTTCATAGACAACCCATGATAAAGAATTACCTAGTAAAGATGAAGTAATTGGTCTTGCTTCTATTGTCGTGCCTCCTACTAATCCGTTAGAACAATATTTGTTAGACCATGAAAATGATATGTTTATGAAATAAAGAAGGGAAATAGATGAAGTGTTCCTTAAACAGGAACCTATTCTGAAACATAACTTACCTGTTGAAATCCTAGGGGATCCCCCTCCACCCAAGGGTGATCCCGTGTTTGAGTTAAAACCATTACTTGATAATCTTAAATATGCTTATCTTGATGAAAAGAAGATATATCCTATTATTATTAGCGCTAACCTTTGAGAGCAGGAAGATGGAAGATTATTGAAAACTCTGAAGAAGCACCATGCTGCTATTGGATATACTCTGGATGATCTTAAGGGCATTAGTCCTACCCTATGCCAACATAAAATTAAAGTCGAGAAAGACGCCAAACCAGTCAGAGATCCTCAATGAAGATTAAATCCTAAGATGAAAGAAGTGGTAAGAAATGAGATACTAAAGCTCCTCGAGGCAGGTATAATTTGTCCCGTTGCTGATAGTGAATGGGTAAGCCCGGTCCATTGTGTCCCTAAAAAGGGAGGTACTACTGTTGTTCCCAACGATAAAGATGAATTGATTCCGCAAAGAATTATTATAGGTTATAGGATGGTAATTGATTTTCATAAATTAAATAAAGCTACTAAGAAAGATCATTACCCTTTACCTTTTATTGATCAAATGCTAGAAAGACTATCCAAACATACACATTTCTGCTTTCTAGATGGTTATTCTGGTTTTTCTCAAATACCTGTATCAGCGGAAGATCAATCAAAAACTACTTTTACTTGCCCTTTCGGTACTTTTGCTTATAGACGTATGCCTTTTGGTTTATGTAATGCACCTGCTACCTTTAAAAGATGCATGATGGCTATATTCTCTGATTTTTGTGAAAAGATTTGTGAGGTATTCATGGATGACTTCTCCGTTTATGGATCCTCTTTTGATGGTTGCTTGAGCAACCTTGATCGAGTTTTGCAGAGATGCGAAGACACTAGTCTCATCTTGAATTGGGAAAAGTGCCACTTTATCTTTAATGATGGCATTGTATTGGGGCACAAGATCTCTGAGAGAGGTATTGAAGTTGATAAGGCTAAAGTTGATGCTATTGAAAAGATGCCATGTCCCAAGGACATAAAAGGTACAAGAAGTTTCCTTGGTCATGCCGGTTTTTATAGGAGGTTCATTAAGGACTTTTCTAAAATCTCTAGGCCTCTAACTAATTTATTGCAAAAAGATATTCCTTTTGTCTTTGATGATGATTGTGTAGAAGCATTTGAAATATTTAAGAAAGCTTTGATCACTGCACCTATTGTTCAGCCACCTGATTGGAATTTACCTTTTGAAATTATGTGTGATGCTAGTGATTATGCTGTAGGCGCTGTTCTAGGGCAAAGAGTTGATAAGAAATTAAATGTTATCTAGTATGCTAGTAAGACTCTTGACACTGCCCAGAGAAATTATGCCACTACTGAACAATAATTCTTAGCAGTTGTGTTTGCATGGGATAAGTTCAGACCTTATATTGTTGATTCCATAGTTACTATTCATACTGATCATGCTGCTATTAAATATCTTATGGAAAAGAAAGATGCTAAGCCTAGACTCATTAGATGGGTTCTCTTGCTCCAAGAATTTGACCTGCATATTATTGATAGAAAGGGAGCTGAGAACCCCATCGCAGATAACTTGTCTAGGTTAGAGAATGTTCTTGATGACCCACTACCTATTGATGATAGCTTTCCTGATGAACAATTAGTGTTCGTTAATGCTTCTCGTACTGCTCGTTGGTATGCTGATTATGCTAATTACATTGTTGCTAAATTTATACCACCTAGTTTCACATACCAGCAAAAGAAAAAGTTCTTTTATGATTTAAGACATTACTTTTGGGATGACCCACACCTTTATAAAGAAGGAGTAGATGGTGTTATTAGACATTGTGTACCTAATCATGAACATGAATAGATCCTACGCAAGTGTCACTCTGAATCATATGGAGGACACCATGCTGGAGACAGAACTGCACATAAGGTAATGCCATCCGGTTTTTATTGGCCTACTCTCTTCAAAGATGCCCGTAAGTTTGTTTTATCTTGTGATGAATGTCAAAGAATTGGTAATATTAGTAGACGTCAAGAAATGCCTATGAATTATTCTCTTGTTATTGAACCATTTGATGTTTGGGGCTTTTATTATATTGGACCTTTTCCTTCCTCTAATGGTTATACACATATTTTAGTTGCTGTTGATTACGTTACTAAGTGGGTAGAAGCTATTCCAACTAGTAGTGTTGATCATAACACTTCTATTAAAATGCTTAAAGAAGTTATTTTTCTGAGGTTTGGAGTCCCTAGATATCTTATGACTGATGGTGGTTCACATTTTATTCATGGTGCTTTCCGTAAGATGCTTGCTAAGTATGATGTTAATCATAGAATCACGTCTCCTTATCACCCACAGTCTAGTGGTCAGGTAGAGTTGAGCAATAGAGAACTCAAATTAATTTTGCAAAAGACTGTGAATAGATCTAGAAAGAATTGGTCCAAAAAACTTGATGATGCATTATGGGCTTATAGAACTGCATATAAAAATCCTATGGGCATGTCTCCGTATAAGATGGTTTATGGAAAAGCTTGTCATTTACCTCTAGAACTTGAACATAAAGCATATTGGTCTATCAAAGAGCTCAACTATGACTTTAAACTTGGCGGTGAGAAGAGGCTGTTTGATATTAGCTCACTTGATGAATGGAGAACCCAAGCCTATGAAAATGCCAAGCTATTCAAAGAAAAAGTCAAACTCTGGCATGACAAAAGGATACAAAAGCGTGAGTTTAACATAGGTGATTATGTGTTATTATTCAACTCTCGTTTATGATTTTTTGCAGGAAAGCTTCTCTCTAAATGGGAAGGTCCTTACGTTATCGAGGAGGTCTATCGTTCTTGTGCAATAAAAATCAACAACTTCCAAGGCACAAGTCCGAGGGTGGTGAACGGTCAAAGAATTAAACAATATATTTCAGGTAATCCTATCAATGTTGAAACTAATATAATTGAAACCATAACCCCGGAGGAATACATAAGGGACACTTTCCAGAATGTTCTAGACTCCGAAAAGGAATATGTATGTAGTACGGTAAGTAAACTGACTCCAAAACAATTGTAAAGGGAATTTCTATCAGTTTTGGATTATTTAAGAATTTTAGGAAGAAAGAAGTAGTCCGGGGAGGACATGAGGCCTCCACAAGAGTGGAGGGCGCGCCCACCCCTACTGGGTGCGCCCCCTATCTCATGGACACCTCGTGTGCCTCCCGGACTCCGTTTTCTTGCACGTTACGTATTTTGGTCGGCAAAAATTCATTATATATACTCCCGAAGGTTTTGACCACCGTATCACGCAAATATCCTCTGTTTTCGTTCCGAGCTATTTTCTGTTACAGATCTAGAGCACCATGGCGTCACCCTCCTTCAACAATGAAGACAAGGATGCTTGGCTATTGAAGATAGAGCTGAAAGGAGAAGAACCGGAAGAGATCAACAAGGATGAAGTGATTAAGGAAGCCATGGAGGTTCAAGTCCCATCAGTGAAAGAAGAGGACATCCCTCAACCCTTACCTAACCTCTTTACTCCAACTGAGATGGAAGCTTTCAAGATGATTGAGTTAGCTCGCATACAGAATAAGTATCTCACACAGGAGAATATTTTGTTGAAGGATCATATCGCCGGACTAAAGGGCATTATCCGCAAGTTGGAGGAGATTTTACGCTTAATGTGCGATTATCCACCATCATCATCACCACCTCCATCACCTCCGAGGACATAATCGCATGAGTATGGGCACTCCCCTTGGCAACTGCCAAGCTTGGGGGAGGTGCCCCGGTATCGTATCACCATAACACTCCTATCTTTACCATTTTATTTAGTTCGATCCTTTTTAGTAGTATCTTGATCTAGTAGATTGAAGTTTTGATATCAAGTAGTTTCTAGTTTTGCTTTGTGATCTCTTTTATGTAATCGAGTCTGTGAGCTATCTATAATAAAGATTAGTGTTGAGTCAAGGGCTTTGCTTTCTTGCTATGATCTTGAGAAAAATAGAAAGAACAAAAAGAATAAAAGAGTTCATAGTGATCTTATGGATGGTAATAACTTCATACATAGAAAGCATGAGGCTTAAAAGTTGTTGAGAGATGATAAGAATAGTCTTGGTCATCGTTGCAATTAATAGGAAGTAATAAGGAAATAGAAGTTTCACATATAAATACACCATCTTGGACATCTTTTATAATTGTGAGCACTCATTAAGTATGACATGCTAAAAGAGTCGACGTTGGACAAGGAAGACAACGTAATGGTTTATGTTTCCTCACATCTCAGTTAAAGTATATTGTCATTGACCTTCCGAACATGTTGAGCTTGCCTTTCCCCCTCATGCTAGCCAAATTCCTAGCACCAAGTAGAGATACTACTTATGCTTCCAAATATCCTTAAACCCAGTTTTGCCATGAGAGTCCACCATATCTACCTATGGATTGAGTAAGATCCTTCAAATAAGTTGTCATCGGTGCAAGCAATAAAAATTGGTTTCTAAATAGGCATGACTTATTAGTGTGGAGAAAATAAGCTTTATACGATCTTGTTATGGAAGCAATAAAAGCGACGAACTGCATAATAAAGGTCCATACACAAGTGGCAATGTAAAGTGACGTTCTTTCGTACTAAGATTTTGTGTATCCAACCCTAAAAGCGCATGACAACCTCTCCTTCCCTCTGCGAAGGGCTTATCTTTTACTTTATGTTCCTACCTTATATTTTTACTTTATGCTTGAGTCAAGGTGACCTTCACCTTTCCCTTTTTCATTTTATCATTTGGCAAGCTCCTCCTGTTTGAAAGATCATGATGTATATATCCAATTGGATGTTCGTTAGCATGGACTATTATTGTTGACATCATCTAAAGGTGAATACGTTGGGAGGCAACACAATAAGCCCCTATCTTTCTCAATGTCCGGCTGAAACTCCATAACCACAAATATTGTGTGAGTGTTAGAAATTATAGAAGATTATATGATAGTTGAGTATGTGGAGTTGCTGAAAAGCTCTATTCTTGACACTTTGTGATGTTACGATAAATTGCAATCGCTTCAGTGACTGAGATTATAGTTTGTTAGCTTTCAACAAAGTTTCTGAACCATACTTGACACTGTGAATTGATTGTTACTTGAGCATAAGAATTCATATGACAAAATCTATATATGTTGCTATTATAAGAATGATCATGATGCCTTCATGCCCGTATTTTATTTGTTGGATTTCGGGTTCCGGCAGACCCTCTAGGTTCGAACACTGGGGTGCGCGTGGAGATCTCGCCCTCTACCTAGCTGCACCTCGCCGCCTCGCTAGGATCTAAGCTACGAAAGGAACAACACAAGAGACACATGGTTTATACTAGTTCGGGCCACCATTGTGGTGTAATACCCTACTCTAGTTTATGGTGTGGTGGATTGCCTCTTGGGCTGATGATGAACAATACAAGGAAGAACAACCTCGCGAGGGTCTGCTCTTGGCTGGTGCGATGAACTGCTAGGGGGAGTTCAGTCGCTCTTTCTTTGCTAGTTTCTAGATGATGATCTCAATGCCTCTACCTTGTGGGTGGCTACTCCTATTTATAGGCAAAGGCCCGGGACCTCTTCCCAAATATTGAGCGGGAAGGGCGCCAACAATTGGCCATTTTGAAGGGGAACATCTAGTACACTTATCCTGACTAAAGTTGGTCCTCGCCTGTCAAAGGCTCTAGTGGCGACGCCGGCTTGGGCTCCACAATGACTTCCTTCCCGTCGTTGCGACGGTCTTGGTCTTGTTGCACCGAAATGGATGCCTTTGCTTGATGCTCTCGCCTGCGCTTGCTCCCTTTGCACCAAAGAGAAAAGTACGACACTGCGCGGGCTGGCGCCCGCCTGGTGCCCTTGGTCGTCATGGCTTGCGTCATGGGCACCTCGTGTGGTACCCCGCCTTGATCTCCCCGCCTCCTCGCGAGCCAGCCTGACGAGGCCGTGCCTGAGGAAGCTTCCTGTCGTCCACCCCGCGAGGCTTGGCCCCTCGCGAGAGTCTTGAGCTCGTGCTGATGAAGATGGTCCGTGCTGGGCCGCCCCTTGAGCCATGCCGCAGGCCGCAGGCAGGCAAGTCTGGGGACCCTCATTCCCAGAACACCGACAGTCGCCCCTGGGCCGAAGGCGCGCCCGGACTTGGCTGAGTAGAGAAGCGAAGGGGCATGTGTGAAGCGTCGCGGGCCCTAACAGCCTGCGGCCTTGGGTGCCGCGTGGCGGTTGGTTGGACGTGGGCGGCTCCGCTCCCCTATGACGCATCGGCAACTGCATGAACTGATAAGTCCCTGCATGCAAAGCGGGTCATGATTACCTGTGATCGTGGAGGCCGGCGGTTGGCCTCCTCCGGCTATAAGTACGGGATGGCGCCTGCCCTTCCAGTCCATCTCTTCTCGCTTCTCCTTCTTCTCCGTCCTTGCCCCACCTTGCCACAATGGCTCTGATCCGCCGGTTCCCCGCGGAAGAGAAGGGAAAGGCTCCCCGAGAGGGTCCCCACCCGCTTCCGCCGAAGAAACGGCTAGGCCTATGCTGTCGAGGTGAGGGCGCCCGACAGGAGGTGTCGAGGCTTTGGTGCGAGCGGCCGCCGCCAGGGTTCTCGCTGCCCTTGTACACCCACCTTGAGGGCCCTACAGGAGTTGATGTCGAGCGCCATGGACGACGCCGCCGTCGGCGCCGGCGGGTCACGGCGATGCGCATTGTCCCTCCTAGAGTTCACGCCGAGGGCTCCTCCCAAGAGTTTGTGCTCCACGCCACCATGCCTCCTCAGTCTTGGATTCGCCTTCCTCCCTCCTTCGCCTTCGTGATGCCGCAGGGGGGATACTTGGAGCTCTGGTTGCAGCACGCCGGCTGCAACACCCTCGTGACTGAAGAGGAGGTCGTGGTCGTCGCCCCGGGCAATGTCTTCATGACTCGAGGCTGGGGCGAGATCGCCCGGGTCTGCAGGACGAGGGGCGCCCTCGCGATCCACCTGGAGTATGACGGTGCTTCCATGATGCTCTTCAAGGTCTTCGACACGGACGGACGCCGGCTGGAGTGCTGCCCTGAGAGAGGTGGTCGAGGCCCTGCTGCGGCGAGGACCAGGCTCGTCGTCCGCTCCCTCAGTGGCTCCTCAGGCGGCGGGGGCACCGGAGGATCCAGCGACTCCGCTCATCTCTTCGCGACTCCGGAGACGAGCGACGATAGCTACGAGCCCCCGAGCCTGCGCCGCTCTCGGAGCAGGACGGGCTCGTTAGGCCGCCGCCGCCTTTAATCTGGATGAGGTTGGCGTCGGTGCCTGACAGCCCACTATTGATGATGGCGTCTCTTGTGGAGGCACGTGTAGTTAGCGTTCTCTAGGACCTGTTCCCTCTGTTCCATGCGAGGAATCGGAAAGCGCGCCCCGTGGGGGCTTGTAAGATGCCTGTGGTTCTGTTTGTCAATATAGTCCTTGCCATGAAGTAGTGTGAGATGCTTATTCCGTCTTAGCTTAGTTCTTCCTTTCGAACCTCACGAGGGCTTGGTGCTCTGCGCCGACAGGTCCCAATCCCAAGGCAGGCTTCAGCCGTCGCTGGTATGCCAGGTCGCGATGCCGTGGTCAAGGCCAGGAGGTGACCGGCCCGGGGTCCAGTAAGAGCCCCTGAGTCGCGATGCTCAGGAGGTCCCCTTTAGCGCTCAAGCAACCATCATCCGGTGAGAAAGGAGCACGATGTTGCTAACACGGGATTGCATTGGATGCGGGGACGGTGCTGCGATAGCTAGTGTTTCCGAAGGGTGACTTATCTTGAGAGTCAGGAACCGCTTCCTGGTGTGGCGCTAGGTCCGTGCATCGGTCGGCGAGGGGTTGCCTGGCGAGGTCCCCGCGTGCCTCTTCCCTCTCGCCTTTGCTCCCCTTTCTGCTCTACGTCCTCGGGTCCCGGCCCTCGAGCGGGTCTCAGCCATCGCTGGTATGCCAGGTTGCGATGCCGTGGACAAGGCCAGAGGGTGAGGGCTGGAGAGCCAGTAGGAGCCCATGAGTCGCGATGCTCAGGTGCCCCCCTTTAACGTGCAAGCGGTTCGCACGGACGAGAGTGAAGAAGACGCTATGAGGGCCTCGCCTGGCGCTGCTCCTTGAAGGGATCCTGCAGGCCCACCACAAGAAGAACAAGAGCCCGCTATGACAAGCGGTGGTCAGCCGTTGGTTGCTTCGGAGAGGTGACGAGGCACCGAAGGCCTGACGAGGTGGCGCTGTGCGGGGTTGCCGCGGCCAGAACTCAGTCATTTAGGTTTTCCGGCATTGCAGGGACGGACCCATCCGCAAGCGTCGTGCCGTAGGGGAGCAGCTCCATCGGTTGGTGTCAGTTGAGCGGGCAACTAGGTCAAGCACGTTAATCATGAAGAAGCGAGCTCATTTAGATAGATGCAGGGAAGGCAAACATAGCTGGTTTTGGCCCGAGCGACTTGGGGATGATGCAGCCCGAGGGGCGCCCCAACAAAGTAAGCTAGGAACATAAAGTAAAAAGGGGATACACACCGCAGGGATGGACCCACGCGGCCTGGGAATAATGCAGCCCTAGGGGCGCTCCCAGCTGGAAACGAAACTTGAAGGATGTCACCGGATAGCGTTGAAGACGAAGGGGTGTTGAAGTAGTGGACGTCATGGGCTGCGGAAGCCAATCTTCACGAGCCCCCAGGCCCAGGAGCCTCGGGAGGTTCCGGGGGCGCTGGTGGCTCCTCGTGGGCCATCTCCATCTCCGCCAGGGCTGTGGAACGCCTGGCCTCCTGAGCCTCCAGGATGCTCCTCCTGAGGCGCTGGTACGTGGCGGCCGTGTTCGGCAAGCCGTAGGGCATGCAAACGTAGCTGTGGGGCGGGCCTTCGCAGCGCCCCGCGCCTGAGGGCCAGAAGTGCTCCTGAGAGGCGGCTCGGTTGAGCCCTGGCATGTCGATGCAGACGCGCAGTCCACCATCCTCGCCTGGATGGGGAGCTGCGGCGGGTAAGCGGCGGCTGCCACTCATGACTCTTGACTCCTGCAACTCTTGCATGATCTGACTGACGAACTCCTGAGGGTTTGCCCTCCTTCCCTTGCTCCTTCCTGAGGGAAACGTGCTTTGAAACACGCCTCCAAGTGGTGCCCGAGTGCCTCCCTCGTGACCTTAGCAAGGTCAGTGGCCCTCCA
This sequence comes from Triticum dicoccoides, assembly GCF_002162155.2. Classification (NCBI taxonomy): domain Eukaryota; kingdom Viridiplantae; phylum Streptophyta; class Magnoliopsida; order Poales; family Poaceae; genus Triticum; species Triticum dicoccoides. The sequence goes on along the minus strand of NC_041385.1, from coordinate 94,523,580 downwards.
GGAGGGAGCCCCCGAGCCTTGCTTGAGGAGGGCGACGGGCACGCCTTCCTATGCGACAAAAGGAGGTGCCCCCTGAGCAGGCACAGACCTTGAGGGGCCTGCCTCCTGAGGGGTCGGGCCTGGCGATGTCTTCTTCTTCTTGGGAGTGGTCTCATGGAGCCTCCCTGTCAGGACCCCGATCCTAAGTCACACCGATCTAGCATGTAACACATCATATCACTTTGCGGCCTCACACACGGTATTCCAACGGGTGCCACCTTACCTGGCTCGGGACCGTTTGCGCCTTTTGGCTCACGTATATGATAGTGCCGCTAGCATCCATATGACAAAGAACCCGGGCTGACATGGCTAGTCGTAAACCCAAAGTGGCACTAACTTACAGGGACAGGCATACATGACCCAACAACGAACGTGTCGGTCATCAGCGAGTGAATCCGGGCTGTAGCAACTGGGCTAGTAGGACTCCGGTAAACCGGGCTGTAGCAGGCTAACAGGACTCCGGTAGACACCGCGTGACATTTCCCCGAAGGGACAGACGCAGGAACGAAGAAGGACACATGCCGGCCAGCCTAAGTGTTCCGGAGCAGTAGCAAGCTACCAAGGCTCAATGGAAGCACTAGGAGACATTTCCCGGTAAGAGAGGCTACCAAGGATAAACAACTAGATAGTCAGATGCCACACATATCAAGCATTTCAAATCATACACGCAATATGCTTGATATGTGCAAATACAACATGGCATCACAACATAACTCTACGACTCAAAGTATTTATTCAATAGGCTCCGAGGAGCGAGATAATACAAACATGAGTCTCATGACCCAACATTCGGAGCATACAAGTTAAAACACATGCGGAAGCTTAACATGTCTGAGTACAGACATCTAGAAATGAAAAAGGCTGAGAAGCCTGACTATCTACTAGATCCTGCCGAGGGCACAAGATCATAGCTGAGGTAACAAGCTAAACATCGAAGTCCACGCGGAACTACTAATGAGACTGAAGTCTCTCTGCAAAAACATAAAATAGGCAAACGTGAGTACAAATGTACCCAGCAAGACTTACATCAGAGCTATCTACATATGCATCATTATCAACAAAGGGATGGTGGGGTTTAACTGCAGCAAGCCAGCTTTGACTCGGTGGCTATCCTGAACTACGACTGCAAGTAACTCTTTTGAGGTGGCGCACACGAGTCCACATATTCACCATATCAATACACTACTATGGATCCGCTCCCATCTCCCTACGAGAACGCCATCCATATCACTCACGCTTATATTGCGTATTTTAGAGTATCCACTTTCACTCATCTATGAACTGTACAGGCAACCCAGAAGTCCTTTTTCGCAGACACGGCTATTCGAATAGATCATATTAACCCTGCAGGGGTGTACTTCCTCACACACGCTCTCGCCACTTACCGCCATGTACACCTCGTGTATCTCGGCAACCTTCAAGCGGAAGCCTGGCAAGGGAGTCGGCCACGACCTGACTAACCACACAAGTCTCTCGTCCAGGTTTATCGCCTGTTCGGGTTCCATCTGCAAGGAGATCCGGCCGGGGTGTCGCCCACGGCCCCAAATGATGTGTGAAGGGTTCCCAAGTCCACCATCCGGGTGCCACTTGGTACCCCAGGCCACTGTGCCTAGTGTGTCCGTCCCAAGTCCACCTGTACCAGGTGCCACTTGGTAGACTACTAACACTACCTACAAACACCAGAAACTAGTTGCAACTCCTAGACAGAGATCATGTTGATTAATAAGTCGAGAGGGGCACTTAAGCATTCCATTGTGTGTTAGTAGCTGTTCATGGATCACAAACACAGAACTCAGTTCCTAAGGACGGCTTCAATGAGACAACCCACCATGTACTCCTACATGGCCTCTCACCGCTACCATTACCAAATCGTGTTCACACACTTAGACCACACATAGTATAGGACATGTTCACACACCTCCAATTCATCCCCGATGAATCAGACCTGACTCAACTCTAAGCAGTAGCAGGCATGACAAACAAGCATGAATGAGTAGGCACATCAGGGCTCAAACAACTCCTACTCATGCTAGTGGGTTTCATCTATTTACTGTGGCAATGACAGGTCATGCAGAGGAAAAGGGGTTCAACTACCGTAGCATGTAACAGAAAAAAGTTGAATCGTTGTTGTCCTAATGCAGTAAAAGAGAGCAGGAGTGAGAGAGTGGGATTGTATCGGAATGAACAAGGGGGTTATGCTTGCCTGGCACTTCCGAAGATAGTATAGTTCTTCATCGGTGTCATCGAACTCATCGTAGGAACGTCGTCTATTGAGAGGGGACAAACACCGACAAACAAGGAAGAACACAATCAATGCAATGGACAATATGATGCATGATCATGACATGGCAATATGCTGTGATTTGGGCTAATGCAACTAGCAACCAGATTAAATGAAGTTGGTTTGAATCAAAGATTCAAATTCAAACTCCATATGTGATTTCTTAAATGCCATTCATATGGTTTGTACTAAACAGCAGCTATAAGTTGTTATAACATGCATGAAAATGGTACATATGGATAGATTGAATTTTTCTGATCATTTTTCGTATATAAATTATTTCATTTGGAGTTACGGTTGATTTTCTATGAATTTTAGAAGTTTTGGCTATTTTCTGGAATTTCCTGAATTAAAATTAATCCAGAAAATGAGTTATGGCGTCAGCACTACGTCACTGTGATGTCAGCAGGTCAACAGGCCAGTCCAGGTCAAACCTGATGTGTGGGGCCACACGTCAGTGACACAGGGCTGTTTACCTCGCTGACAGGTGGGGCCGGGACAACCGACACGTCATCAAGTAACCAGACATGTGGGGCCAGTCAACAGCCAGGTCAGCGCGGTCAACGCTGACGCGTGGGGCCACTGTGATTAGTTAAACCTAAATAGGAACTAAACTAATATTGATTAAGGGCGTGGGGCCCATGTGTCATTGGCTCAGGGGGTTGCTTAGTGGGGGTTTAGCCGCTAATCACGCGGCCACATCGGCTCGCCGGATTATGGCCGGCGGCGACCTCAAAACGCGGCCGAGGGTCTTGGGCTCGCTCCTCCGGCGTCCAGAGGAGTAGCGGAGAGCGTCCACGGGGAGCTGGAGCTCGCCCGCATCCAGCGCTACAAGCAGCAGCAGTTAGGGCGGCCAAAGCTCGTCGGAAACGAGCTCGGGGCGGCGCCGGAGTTCGGACACGAGCGGAGATGCAGTTGCGGTGGCCGTGGTGATGTGTGTTTAGCACCTACGGCTTCTACAGGGTGCTGTGAGTACGATGGGCACATGCTCGGGACCAAATGGTCACCGGAGCATCACCGGCGACGAGCGCGGGCGGCGGCGGGTTTCAGTCAACAAGGGGGTGATGGCTACGGCGTGTGAGAGCGAGAACGGAGAGGGGGAGAAGGGGCAGGAGCTCATGGACGAGTGCAGAGGTGGCCTCGGCGTGCTCGGGGAAGCACCGGAGCGAGCGGGGCGGCGAGAGGGATCTCTAGCGGCCGGCGACGAAGGTGATGAAGATGGCATCGATGCAGGGTCTCCGGCGAGGCGTGGCTCGATGGGGAGGAAGCGGGGGTCGAGGCGAAGCTTTTGGGCACGTCAGAGAAGCGAGGGGGAGGCGGTGGCTGCAGCAGCAGCAAGCAGCGGCGACGAGCTCCGCTCGGTGGGAGAGAGAGGGAGCCAGAGGAAGGGATGGGGACGAGAGAGTGAGCAAGGGGGTTCCAGGGGGTGGGTGGCGTCGTTGGAGACATCCAGAGCGTCGAGTACGCATGCAAGCAGGGTGGAGGTGGCCGCACGGTGGTGCGCGTGCGTCGGGCACGCGCCCGTCCTCCTGGCAGGGAGGAAGACGACAGGGAGGGGCCCTGGTGGGCTGGGCCAGTCAGCTACAGAGCTAGGCCGAACAGGTAAGTTAGCCACGTAATTCTCTCTCTCTCTCTCTCTTTTATTTTCCTTTTCTATTTCTGTTATTTGTTTTGATTTGATTTAGAACATCAAATCATTTTTATAAACTTTTTGTAAATTTTTATGTGAGCTCAGGTCTAGCCCAAGTCACATGCAACTTACAAAAATGTTTGAGCTTTATTTCTTATATAATAGAAATAAATCCAACTAAAATATGTCATTGATTTAATTGAAAAGGCCCAAAATAAATACTTCAGTCACTCCAAAAATATTGGTTTGCATTTTAACTCATGCCAATATTTTCATAGAATAACAGGAACATTTTCTTGGACTCATTTGATGAGATTTAAATGTTGGTTATTTTTTAGAGGTCTTCTGAGGCTTTTGAAAATTCCTCAGTTCAAATTTCATTAGAATTTAAACATGATGCTCACATGAAGGGCTAGCCTAGTGCATACCAGAACTAGGGATGTGACACTCCCGCTCCCGCGATCTGGGTCTTCAAGTGATGCGGCCTGAAAAGCTCTCTCCAGGGAGCACACTGCGTCTCTTTCTTCACAAGGCACCATGATGACTCCGCCGCTTCCTGGCATCTTGAGGACGTTGTAGCCGTGATGAGTCACGACCATGAACTTGGCGAGAGCTGGGCACCCGAGGATAGCGTTGTATGGCAGGAAAATGTGGGCGACGTCGAAGTCGATGAGCTCGGTGCGGTAGTTGTTGCGCGCCCCGAAGGTGACAGGGAGGTGGACCTGCCCAATCGGAACCGTGGAGCCATCGGTGACTCCGGAGAAAGGCTTGGTTGGCTGAAGCTGATCGCAAGGCACTTGGAGATTGTTGAATGTCTCTACGGACGGGACATTGAGCCCTGCCCCGCCGTCGATGAGGGTCCTGGTGACTTGCACGTTGCTGGTGACTGGGGAGCAAAGCATCGGGAGGACTCCGGCAGTGGCCGCGCACTTGAGCTGATCCGCTGAGCTGAATGTGATGGCGCACGCCGACCACCTGAGGGGGCGCGTGGCTTCGAGATTGGGGAGGACTGCATTCACTTCGCGGGCGAACTGCTTGAAGATGCGTTGAGAGGCTGGGGCTTAAGCTCCGCCCAGGATGCAGGCGATCGCGCGCGGCTCCTAGAAGCCCCCAGCCCCCTCGTCCTGATGATGGTCCTCGTTTCTCCTTGGCTACGGCGGCAGTGGAGGGAGGCCTGCATTTCCTTGCGAACAATCCTCATGAGGCTGATCCCTCCAGTCTCCCTCGCGAGGCTACCCCTGCCAGCGATCCTCGCGAGGTCGGTCGCTCCACCCCTGGCAAGGGCCACGGTCTTCTCAGCGTCCTGTGTTCCTTCCTCCTCGGCCATAGCCTCGATCATTGCGGTCGGGGCGTCGGCCGATCCTCCCTTCTCGCACGGCTCGGAGCTCTTGACATTCGTTGGTGTTGTGGGTGTGGAGGTCGCGGTACACACAGTACCGGCTTCCCTTGAAAGACTTGGGCTGATCTCTGCCCTGCTTGGTGTCTGGTTCTGCCGCGAGCACGATAGCCCCCTTGTGCTTCACGTCCTTGGCCTTGGATTTCTTATCTTCTGGGTCTGCGGCTGGCAGCTCGAGGAGGGAAAGGCGCCCTTCCTCAGCCCTGGCGCACTTGGTCGCCAAGTTGAACAGCTCCAAGGAAGTGCACAGATCTTCATGCATCGCCAGCTCCTCCTTCATCTTGACGTCACGCACACCGTCGGAGAAGGCTGAGATGATGGCCTCCTCGGTCACCTTGGGAATCTTGAGGCGTGCGTTGTTGAAGCGCTGGATGTACTTCCGCAGGGTCTCCCCTGGTTGCTGCTTGATGTGGCGCATGTCGCTCACGGCAAGTGGCTGGTCGCGAGTACCTTGGAAGTTGGCGATGAAGCGGGTGCGCATCTCGCCCCAGGAGGAGATCGTGCCAGGAGCCAGGTTCAGGAGCCAGGTGCGGGCACCGTCCTTGAGTGCCATGGGAAACCAGTTCGCCATGACCTTCTCGTCCCCGCTGGCGGCTTTGATGCCTAGCTCATAGAGCTGGAGGAACTCCGCAGGGTCGGCCGTGCCGTCGTAGCGAGGAGGCAGGTCTGGCTTGAACTTGCCGGGCCACGCGACGCTGCGCAGCTCGGCGGTGAAGGCGAGGCAGCCCGCGGTGGCCACGGGAGGTCTTTGGTGACGAAGAGCTTGGTCTTGCGGGTCCCCATGTGCTGCAGCTGGGAGCAGCGCGGGGTCTTGGCGTGCTGGAACAGGAGCGTGGTCGTGATGGGCAGGAGCAGGGAGCACTCGGGCAACTTCTTGGGGGCGAGGGACCTCTTGGCAACTCTGCTCTTGCTGCGCTAGCACCGGACGGAGTGGGTTCCGCCCAGGGGCCACGCGCCTTGGGGCCAGGGCGCCTTCTTGAGGGGGAGGCGGCTGAGGCGCCCTCAGAGCTTCGTCGCCCGCGCAGGGCGGGGCGCGGGTGCAGCGAGACGAACGGCGCGGGGGAACCCCCTGCGGCAAGGACGAGCTCGGCGACGCGGTCGGGCCACTCTTCGTAGACGTCGTCGATTGGGTGGTAGCGCAGGAGCTCGTTTGCCGCAATGAGCGCAGCTCGAGCCTCAATGGGCACACGGAGTGCGCGGGACGAAGAACCAGCTGGGGTGAGTGAGGGAGTGGCAGTGCGGCCGTCTCGCTTCACAGACGGATGCTGGGACGATGCTTGTTGCTCGTTCCCCGCCGGGCCGATGGCGGCATTGACGGCAGGCGATGGGGAACGGCGGGGGAAGCTGCCGACGGGGGCCGTCTGGGCGACGCGGGAAGCGAGAGCGGCTCGGTGCTCGGTGCGGGCCCGACGAGCGTCTGACATGGATGCGATGGTCTTTGAAGAACAGGGCGGCGGAAGATGAATTCCGGTGCACCCCTACCTGGTGCGCCAAATGTCGGATTTCGGGTTCCGGTAGACCCTCTAGGTTCGAACACTGGGGTGCACATGGAGATCTCGCCCTCTACCTACCTGCATCTCGCCGCCTCGCTAGGATCTAAGCTACGAAAGGAACAACACAAGAGACACAGGGTTTATACTAGTTCGGGCCACCATTGTGGTGTAATACCCTACTCTAGTTTGTGGTGTGGTGGATTGCCTCTTGGGCTGATGATGAACAATACAAGGAAGAACAACCTCGCGAGGGTCTGCTCTTGGCTGGTGCGATGAACTACTAGGGGGAGTTCAGTCTCTCTTTCTCTGCTGGTTTCTAGATGATGATCTCGATGCCTCTACCTTGTGGGTGGCTAGTCCTATTTATAGGCAAGGGCGCCAACAATTGGCCATTTTGAAGGGGAACATCTCGTACACTTATCCTGACTAAAGTTGGTCCTCGCCTGTCAAAGGCTCTGGTTGTGACGCCGGCTTGGGCTCCACAATGACTTCCTTCCTGCCGTTGCGATGGTCTTGGTCTTGTTGCACCGAAACGGATGCATTTGCTTGATTCTCTCGCCTGTGCTTGCTCCCTTTGCACCAAAGAGGAAAGGAGGAAACTGCGCGGGCTGGCGCCCACCTGGCGCCCTTGGTCCTCATGGCTTGCGTCATGGGCACCTCATGAGGTACCCCGCCTTGATCTCTCCGCCTCCTCGCAAGCCAGCCTGACGAGGCCGTGCCTGAGGAAGCTTCCTGTCGTCCACCCCGCGAGGCTTGGCCCCTCGCGAGGGTCTTGAGCTCGTGCTGATGAAGATGGGCCATGCTGGGCCGCCCCTTGAGCCACGCCGCAGGCCGCAGGTAGGCAAGTCTGGGGACCCCCGTTCCCAGAACACTGACATTATTTTTATCGACACCTCTATCTCTAAACATGAGGACATATTTTTCGATCCCGGCTTCCGCTTGAGGACAAGCGAGGTCTAAGCTTCGGGTAGTTGATATGTCCATTTTGCATCATGCTTTTATATCAATATTTGTTGCATTTGGGCTGTTATTAAACTTTATATATCAATACTTATGGTTATTCTCTCTTATTTTATAAGTTTTATGAAGAGGGGGAATGCCGGCAGCTGGAATTTTGGCTGGAAAAGGAGCAAACATTGGAAACCTATTCTGCACTGCTCCAAAAGACCTGAAACTCCATGAAACCTATTTTTGGATTTAATAAGAATTATTGAGCGGAAGAAATACCTCAGGGGGCCCACACCCTGTCCAGGAGGGTGGGGGGCGCGCCCACCCCTACTGGGCGCGCCCCCTGTCTCCTGGCCCCCATGGTGGCCCCCCCCAGTGTCCATCTTCTGCGATATGAAGGGTTTTATCCTGGAAAAAATCGTGGGCAAGCTTACGAGATGAAACTCCGCCGCCACGAGGCGGAACCTTGGCAGAACCAATCTAGAGCTCCGGCAGAGCTGTTCTACCGGGGATACTTCCCTCCGGGAGGGGGAAATCATCACCATCGTCATCACCAATGATCCTCCCACCGGGAGAGGGTCAATCGCCATCAACATCTTCACCAGCACCATCTCCTCTCAAACCCTAGTTCATCTCTTGTATCCAATCTTGTATCCAAAACCACAAATTGGTACCTGTGGGTTGCTAGTAGTGTTGATTACTCCTTGTAGTTGATACTTATTGGTTTACTTGGTGGAATATCATATGTTCAGATCCTTAATGCATATTATTACACCTCTGATTATGAACATGAATATGCTTTGTGAGTAGTTACATTTGTTCCTGAGGACATGGGTGAAGTCTTGCTATTAGTAGTCATGTGAATTTGGTATTCGTTCGATATTTTGATGAGATGTATGTTGTCTTTTCTATAGTGGTGTTATGTGAACGTCGACTACATGACACTTCACCATTATTGGGCCTAGGGGAAGGCATTGGGAAGTAATAAGTAGATGATGGGTTGCTAGAGTGACAGAAGCTTAAACCCTAGTTTATGCGTTGCTTCGTTAGGGGCTGATTTGGATCCATATGTCTAATGCTATGGTTAGGTTTACCTTAATACTTTTGTTGTAGTTGCGTACGCTTGCAATAGAGGTTAATCATAAGTGGGATGCTTGTCCAAGTAAGGGTAGTACCCAAGCACCGGTCCGCCCACATATCAAATTAACAAAGTACCGAACGCGAATCATATGAACGTGATGAAACTAGCTTAACGATAATTCCCATGTGTCCTCGGGAGCGCTTTTCTCATTATAACAAATTGTCCAGGCTTATCCTTTGCTACAAAAAGGATTGGGCCACCTTGCTGCACCTTATTTACTTTTGTTGCTTGTTAGTCGTTACAATTTATTTTATCACAAAACTATCTATTACTTACAATTTCAGTGCTTGCAGAGAAAACCTTACTGAAAACCGCTTATCATGTCCTTCTGCTCCTCGTTGGGTTTGACACTCTTACTTATCAAAAGGACTATGATAGATCCCCTACACTTGTGGGTCATCAGGCCACTAAGCAGTGCTCCTGCCGACAGCGACGGAGGCGACGGCCACCGTGCCGAGCGAGCCTCCTTCGCTTTCCCTTCTATCCTTTTCTTTCTCCATGCACTTCCTATGACTGGGAGAGGCAAGGGCAGAGCTCTCCTCTGCTCCCTTCTGCGACCGAGGGCGACGAAGCTGTGACGCCCCAAGACCGGAGCTTCAGATGCCTTCCAGGGTTTCCGAGATTAGTTGTGTGATTTTGTTTTGTTCGTGCATTCATCTCTACATCATGTGCATTGCATCATGTCATCATGCCATCATGTCATTTAGTTTCAAAAACTCATCTAAATAAATTGTATGGATCCTTCGGTCCATTTAAATCGAGGGAAGGGTGACTTCTCTTTATAACATATCTTCCAATATTAGGGAGCTATAATAAAATTATTCCATTTATTTGGAATTAACCATAACCCACTTGCAAAATATCCCATGTCGTTGTTATCTAAATTCTTGGTCTCCAACCTTGCCCATAATTTCTTTCATCATTTTCCGGAGCTCCACCAAAAATCCGAACATTTTTGGACCTTCCCAACCCTCACTTCCTATTCAAATCATTTGAAGTTAAATCAAATGAGTTTGGATTTAAATCTCTCAATCATGGCCTTTTCTATTTTCTCGGAACAAGCATATTTTTGTGAGTCCGGGAAAATAATCCCCATGCACAAAATCTTTCCATTACCCTCTCTTTCTTCCTCTCTCTATTTCGTTTCTGCTAGAAAATTAGTGAGAGAGAGAAGCCTAATTTTGGCCCAATGACCAGGCCAGCCCATCTAACCTCCTAAAGCCTAGCCTCCCTTCCTAACCCTAGCCTGATCCCCTCGCAGCCCCTTCCCCTCACCCGATTGCTCCCCGTCTCTCCCTGTGTGCCGCACACCCACACACACCCGCATGCTCGTGCCCCGCCTGATCCGCCGCAGTCAACCTGCTCCGCCAGCAGCCATCGACCTCGCTGGCCGGCGAGCCGTCCCCCATGCCGTCCCTGGCTCTTTCGCCTTGCCGGCCCCTCTCCTCCTCCGCACCTTCCCCTCGTCGCCTCCTCCCTCCGCTCCACGCGAGGCCGTTCAGCCCCGTGCCTCTGCCTCGGCCCCACCTCTCCACTTCCGCGCTGGCTGTCGTGCCTCGTTGCTGTCGGCGACCACCAGGAGGCCGCTGTCTCGCGTCGTCCGTCCTCGCGCGCCGGCTCCGAGGCCTCGCCTCTGTTTCCGGCCGCCGGCAATGAGCAGCTCCGTCGGAGCCACATCCCCTGCGCCAAGCCCTGCTCGATCCCCTCCTCCCTCGATGTGCCATCGTAGAGAGAGAGAGAGGAGCGCCACGGCCTCGTCTCGTTCCCCTCTGCCTCCTCCTCGTCTACCCGACGCCATCGCCTTGTCAGCTCCGTCGTCAGGGGAGGAGCCCCTCGATCCATCCCCTTCGGCCCCGACTCCGGCGAGCGCCGCCCCGTCTCCTTGCATCGGCCCCACCACCAAGTCACACCGCCGGAGATGGCCTTCGTCCCGACTCCGGCCGGATCCGCCCCTGCCACGACCGGTTTTCCAGGTAATAAATTTTCCAGAAAAGACCGTCGTGCTCATCAGCCCCAGGATTACTATTAGCTGATGAGGCTCCAACTTGATACAGATATTCCAAGCAAAATACAAGATATGTAGTACAAGACCATTCTGGCCTGTGAGTACAACAAATGGTTTCTAGTGGTGGATGGCGGAAGCGGGTTGTGAAACATCAGTGTCTATGGGACTCCATTTTCCACGGGAACAGCTGACCAGGTTAATTCCTATCTTCGCGAGGCTGCTATCTCCATTGAGTGGGTTCCGGGGCTGGCATCGCGTCGCTCCTCCCGTGCAAGAAAATCTGGCCAAGACAATAGCCAGGGACAAGCCAATGAGTACTTTGAATGTACTTGCAAACATTGTGAACACTGGTATAATATAACAATGATGTGCTGAAAATATTTTATGCTCATGACATCAGTCACCAAAGATAAATGAAACTCTGATGCGTGCAAGCAAGTTATTTATAAAAATGCAATAACATGGTAGCATAAAAATTTATGAAACAAATAACAAGCAATGCCACAGTCGGGCGTCTTAGCGACACCACGTAAAGGGCTTTAAAAGAAATGCCACAGTCGGGCGTCTGAACGACACCACATAAAGGGCTTTAAAAGAAATGCCACAGTCGGGCGTCTGAGCGACACCACATAAAGGGCTTTAAAAGAAATGCCACAGTCGGGCGTCTGAGCGACACCACATAAAGGGCTTTAAAAAAAATGCCACAGTCGGGCATCTGAGCGACACCACATAAAGGGCTTTAAAAGAAATGCCACAGTCGGGCGTCTGAGCGACACCACATAAAGGGCTTTAAAAGAAATGCCACAGTTGGGCGTCTGAGCGACACCACATAAAGGGCTTTAAAAATAAACGTTCATAGTGAATATCCCGGAGGTAGAACCATCCCTGAGATACTCGATAATAACAATAATATCACGGGTTAGTCAACAATAATAATAATCATAGTTCTCACAAGTCACAAGTAGCAATTCCATTTCTGGTTAACCGTTTCACCTCCGAAGACCGACACTAGGACCGACACCTGACCATCCCAGACTGAAATCCTTAACCATGGACACGGCTATTCGAATAGGTTTATTCTCTGCAGAGGATGTACTCTTTACCCACGAGTAACGGATTTCTTTAGTCCATCGGGACTAATTCCATCTACGGTCTTTTTGTTGAAAACACACCTAACTTGCACACACCAGCTTATCTCACACGTGTCTGGAATCACCCACGACACCTGTTAAGCAAACTCTAAGTGGGGAGGCTACAACCTCGCGTAGCATGGGATCAAATTTATATCGCGCGCTCTAAGGGGTGGCCTCCCCTCTAGGTCCCAACCGGAAACACCCATGCCCCGGACCAGGTGGTCTGCCTACCAGCTACAACCGGTATCCTCCACCATGGCCTCTCTGTACGGTGTGTGCTAGAAAGAGGTTGACAACTTACTGAACCGTACTCTACTTGCTGTAGAGACGAGTGGTAGTACGAAACAAGTATGGGGGTTACTGGAACAAGACTCGATCTAGGTCGACTCAGGAGGTTCAAGTATTCCCTGCATGATTAGTATAACGAATATATTTCATCCAACAGAGTCACCTCTCATATCACCTTACCATGCCATACCAGACATAACCGTCCCGACGGAGACCGGCGACAAACTCATGCCTACCCAAGGCAGAGGTTTTCCCGGGTTCCTGCCCGTATGCATGCAAGGCACATGAGGGTGATTATCATCACAAGTGAGTTCATTTCCAATAGCATGGAAATCAATAACATGCACCCATGCATATGATCATATCACATGAAATAACAAGTCCTTCAAAATGCGGTGGTGTTATAAATGTACCCACGATCACACCAAAACATTATGCCGGGATTCAGAATGCTTGCCTTCAATGTTGTGGAGGGGTGGGGTGCTCTCCAAAACTTTTTGAAAGTTTCTTCTCTCTCCCCAAAATCCTATTTGAAAATATATTTGAATTAACACACATTTCAAAAACAGTATAACAAAGTTGTTTGAAATTTTTTCAAATAAATCTTAAAATAAACTAGACCAAATTTTAGGAAGGTAGGAAAAAGAATCAACTCATTTGGAGTTATATTTAAAAAGTTATAGCCAGTCAAAGTTGTGGTCAAAATCTGTTATTTAAAATAAAATAGAAAAGAAAACGTTTCAGATAGAAATATGCTTTCGGTGCAGAGGAGGCGTACTTGAGGCTTTACGCCTCCACTTAACCACGTGGACAGACACGAGGTCGCTGGCAGTGGGTCCAGGGGGCCTACTAGTCAGGTTTGACTAGTCCGCCCTCCTCCTTCTCCCTTTGTCCCGAGCAGAGGCGGCACTCCGGCGACCAACGCCGGCGAGCGGCGGCTCCTCGCGGCCTCTGGAGGGCGGGGATGGATCCGCGGATCGAGAGCGATCCTATTGGTAGTCGCTGGGTCGGCGGGGACGGCGTGAGCTATCGGCGGCGAGCTCCTCGGCGGAGGAAAGCTTCGGGGAAAAGTGGTTTCGGGGCGGCGGTGGTTCTCGATCGAAATGGAGTAGGGGGAAGTGTTCAGGGGAGGCAGAGAAGGCTTCTGGTGAAGAGATTGGAAAGGGGGAAGCTCTGGTTGCGCCGAATGGAGCCGGGAGGCGGCGGTGGCCGAACTGACCGGAGAGGTTGAAGAAGACCTGCTCCCTTCCAATTGGTGGCGATGGGGGCGCTAGTGAGACGGCGTGAGGCTACCTGAGGGCTCGGAGACGCTCGGGGCTTCCTTAAATAGGCTATGGAGGTCGGTTCCGAGGCGGCCGGAGATAAGAACGACGGCGGACCGCCATGCTGTAGCTAGGGCGACGTGGCGGCGACGAGCGCTAGGGGACGAAGCTGTGGATGAGCACGCACTGCTCACAGGGGCAGGTGGCGAGCTGGGGTGGCTTGGGCGGCACTGACCACGGTCGGGCCTGCTAGCAGCCGGCAGCTAGCCGCCACGGCCATCCTGGTGGTGGCGCTGTGGGGCGCCAGGTTGGTCGGGGTGGTGTGGCGGTGCAGGGGGACACGACGAGCGGGCTGGGGCCGGGTTTTGAGTGCGGGGTGGGACGTGGTGACTCGGGTGCATGCGGGTGCCGAACGCACGCTCTGGGCGCGCCCAGAGCACGCCCGGGGTGTGTTCGACGATATGCCATGGCAGCCTAGAGAGTCCCAAACTAAACGAGAGTTAGCAGAAATAGGTTATGGGCTAGGGCAAAACCTTAGGACATGCTGGTTAGGTCAGGAGCTCAAGCTCACAATGTAAATATGAAATCATGCCGAAACTAGTCATGCACTCAGGGTGTTTGACAAAATGCCAAAGGTACCTAGGTAGCTCTTGGGGTAGCCAAAACTTCCAGGTTGGGGTCTCTTTCGATGTACAAGAGGGGGTGAGGTTAGTTTGCCAAAAGAAGAAACTTGTTAGTGCAAGTTTAGCAGAATTTCAATTCTGGACAGGGAATAAATGACATTATTTCATGAACCAAAAATGATCTAAAAGGTGCATGCTCCTGGACTTAAGGGTTTAACATGCAGGACTACAAGTAGGAGAAAGAATCAAGGGTTAAAGAGCAAGCAAAAATATGGTTGCTGTACAAACCCTCCAGTTGGTCTAGAATGAAGATGAGGTTGATTGACTCAAATTTTTCAAAGAATATAAATAGGTTTTTGCACAAAGTGGAATAATAGGCTCCTACTGAACTCCCCTAATTTTGGTAGAAGTTTTAAAGAAATATTTAAATAGGTTGTAGTGTAAAATTGCTCTCTGGACCAGAGAAGAAAATTGAATGAAGAGCTCAAAATATGCAATGTATTAAATATATTATTGCACAAAAGTGATTTAGAGACATCACATGATATCTCCAAACTTTGGTTGGATTTTTAGAATAATATATCAAATGGTTGCAGTTCAAAAATGGCCATATAACCTTGAAAAACCATTTTCAAAAAAAAAGATCAAGCAACTTAATTATTTAATTAGTTATACTGATAGAAGGAAAGTTTTTCTTGAGTTTAAACAAGTCCAAAAACATATTTGAAAAGTTTTATCTTTAGGAAAAACTCATCATAACAGGGAAAGAAATGATTTAAAAATCAAAATGGAGCTCAGAAATCCAAAGTTTTAATTCCTGGAAAAAATTTAATTTACTAAAACAAGGCCAAATTTTTGGGGTGTCACAGCCCCCGCGCGACCCGGATCCGCCGCTGCCGCTCATCCATGGCGCCATGGCCTCTGCCTCTTTTGGCCGACCCGTTGCTGCCGTGCACAACCTCTGCCGTGCCCTGTTGTGCGTGCTCTCTGCTGCCTATCACTGTTGACGTCAAGTCCATGGCCGCAACAACTTGGGTGCCAAGTTCCTCTTCCGAAGTCATCAAGTGCGCGAGGACCTCGAGTACGACTACACGATGACGCGTCAAGTACCTCTCCGAGATGAACATGTACAACTACCATCGCCCCAAAGTTGTTGGATTCACCAAGATCGCGAGTACCTCTACCATTGCCGTGAACGACTACTTCCACGACATCCGTGAACCACTACCATCGACCTGAACATCTACGAAAATGTGTACAACTACCGTCGTACCACTACTTCCACTACCGCCGACTTGTACAACTACGAAATGTGTACGACTACTTCCCTCGACGACTCGAACCGCTCCGAAAACGCACGCTTTGAAGGTATAATCCCGAGATGATGACCGCCCGAGATCGAATGCATGCATGTGTTGTATGACATGCCCGTGTTTGCACCGTGTCCGAGAGAGGTCTTTGCATGTTCCTCCTCGTTTGCCATGCCGTTGAACCGTGGGAGCCCGGTAACCAGGAGCACCCCACCATCTTGCATGACTCACTCACGCCCACTTTCTTTTGCACCGACATCTCGACGAGTTGTCGGATCATCGAAATGTTGCGGTGGCACCATTTTCGTTATCCTTGCCGTGGCACCCGTTTCGTTCCACCATGGTGACCAAATGCTTCATAACATGCTCATGTCAACATTTTCATAAAATTGCATAAAACTTGAATATGTCATTCGCATCGTGATAATAACATTTAAAATGTTTAAAAATGTTGTTTGCTTTAAATTGCTAAATGGCATATGGGGATTTTCCGGAATTGTTGCTTGTTGTTCCGGCCTCATTTAAAAACTTGCCTAAATAGTTAGTTTAATTACGCTTCACCTCTTGCCATGTTTAACAATAGTTAATATTGTTGGGTAGCTTAAACGAGAGAGAACTAAATAATTGATGTGGTGTTTCGTCAATATGCAACTCTTTGCATATTGAGCTCCACTTAATTTGTAGTATTGTTTGTGCACTTTGCCATGCCATGCCTCATTAAACCGGACATGCATCATACTTGATTGTGCATCATGCCATGATTATGCTTGTGTGTTTACCATCTTGTTTGCTTCTTTCCGGTTTGCTTCTCTCGTTAGCTTCGGTTTCGTTCCAGAGTTGTGAGGATTCGTTCGACTACGTCCGTTTGTCTTCTTCATGGACTCGTTCTTCTTCCTTGCGGGATCTCAGGCAAGATGACCTTTACCCTTGATATCACTTCTATCTTTGCTTGCTAGTTGCTTTGTTCTATCGCTATGCTGCGCTACCTATCACTTGTTTACCATGCCCCCCATATTGCCATGTCAGCCTCTAACCTTTTCACCCTTCCTAGCAAACCGTTGTTTGGCTATGTTACCGCTTTGCTCAGCCCCTCTTATAGCGTTGTTAGTTGCAGGTGAAGTTGAAGATTGCTCCACGATGGACATGATTATGTTGGGATATCACAATATCTCTTATTTAATTATAATGCATCTATATACTTGGTAAAGGGTGGAAGACTCGGCCTTATGCCTGGTGTTTTGTTCCACTCTTGCCGCCCTAGTTTCCGTCATACCGGTGTTATGTTCCCGGATTTTGCGTTCCTTACGCGGTTGGGTGATTTATGGGACCCCCTTGACAGTTCGCTTTGAATAAAACTCCTCCAGCAAGGCCCAACATTGGTTTTAACATTTGCCACCTAAGCCTTTTTCCCTTGGGTTCTCCAGACTCAAGGGTCATCTTTATTTTACCCCTCGGGCCAGTGCTCCTAGTGTTGGTCCAAACTAGAGCACCTTGCGGGACCATTCCTTGGCAACTTGGATTACGTCGGTACCTGTACGCTTAGCTTATCCGGTGTGCCCTGAGAACGAGATATGTGCAGCTCTTATCGGGATTTGTCGGCACAGCGGGTGGTCTTGCTGGTCTTGTTTTACCATTGTCGAAATGTCTTGTAAATCGGGATTCCGAGGCTGATCGGGTCTTCCCGGGAGAAGGTATATCCTTCGTTGACCATGAGAGCTTGTGATGGGCTAAGTTGGGACACCCCTGCAGGGTATAATCTTTCGAAAGCCGTGCCTGCGGTTATAGGCAGATGTGAATTTGTTAATGTCCGGTTGTAGATAACTTGACACCAGATCCGAATTAAAATGCATCAACCGTGTGTGTAGCCGTGATGGTCTCTTTTCGGTGGAGTCTGGGAAGTGAACACGGTTTTGGGTTATGTTTGACGTAAGTAGGAGTTCAGGATCACTTCTTGATCATTGCTAGTTCATGACCGTTCTGTTTGCTCTCTTCTCGCTCTTATTTGCGTATGTTAGCCACCATATATGCTTAGTCGCTGCTGCAACCTCACCACTTTACCACTTCCTACCCATAAGCTTAAATAGTCTTGATCTCACGGGTTTTGGGATTGCTGAGTTCTCGTGACTCACCAGATACTATCACAACAGTTGCAGGTCCCGATGACACCAGTGCAGATGATGCAACCGAGCTCAGATGGGAGCTCAACGAAGACCTTGGTCATTGCTATGTATCGTTTCATGTTGATCAGTAGTGGAGCCCACTTGGGACGATCGGGGATCTAGCAGTTGGGTTATCTTCTTTTCTTTTGGCTTCGTCTGTAGTCGGACTATGTGTGTACTCTGAATGATGTATGATTTATTGAAGTATTTGTGTGAAGTGGTGATTGTAAGCCAACTCTTTATCCCAGTCTTGTTCATTACATGGGATTGTGTGAATATGACCCTTCTTGCGACAAAACCACAATGCGGTTATGCCTCTAAGTCATGCTTCGACACGTGGGAGATATAGCCGCATCGTGGGTGTTACAAGTTGGTATCAGAGCCATCCCCGACTTAGGAGCCCCCTGCTTGATTGTTTGCTGGCGTTGTTGAGTCTAAAAAAATGTTTTGAGTCTGAGGATTATATATATCAGAGAGTAGGATTGTTTTTACTCCTCAGTCCCTTCGTCGCTCTGGTGAGGTCTCCTGACGTAGATGTTTTGACTTTCCTCTCCTCAAATTTCACTAAATTTTTTTAGGATCACGCGGGTATCTTGGAATCGTTCCGATGGTTTTGTGACGAGAACATTGTTCTTGGTGCCTCCTGTCTATTATGTGGCATTGACCCGGGGAGTTGAGCTCCGAGGTGTTGTCGTCATAATTTTATCATTGCAGTTCTGGAATACCTGAGTTTTGCCAACATCGAAAATCTCTTTTATGCAGTTGTTGGTGAGATAACCTCGACGCCACCCAGTACTGGGGCGGGAGTTCGGGAGTATTGCCATAGCTTGTATAACGGATGCTTTTCGAAGGTTGAGGTACACGATTTCCGAAGGTTTCTTGGTTATGTGTTGACGGATGGATACAGCTGGATGTAGGGATTGTTAGTTTTGGGTGAGATATATATTGCTTCCCCTGTATCCCCAACACCAGATTGCATAACCAGAAAGTTTCGGGAGTTTTATAGGTGGGAATTCAAGTAGCTCCTAGAATATCTTTTTGACAGATGCATGATATGAGATTGGGGTTCGACGTCTAGTGGTCCGCCTTTCCACGGTCGTTTTTACATTGGTCTCGTTGTGTCTTAAAGAACCCTTGGCTATGCTGGTTCAGGGACACTTCGTATGTCATGTGCACTGCCTTGTACATGATGGTGCTGTACAATCGAGCCCGTGTGGGCCCCACCACGAAAACTTCGGACGGAATCTCTATCATATGTTTGTTCCGGCTTATTCTGCAAGCCAAATCCTTTGTTTTGTTTTATATGTGGTATTCAAGTTACTTCGAAGTCAAATGTTGAATCCATACCTTCCCTAAACGTTGTTCTCATATGGCTATGTGAATACTAATCCTTATTGATCATCGAGATCGTCATGTTAATTCTTTTCCCAACCGGTGTGCTTCTCTTCAAGTGGATCCGATCATTTCAACATCCGCAAGATCAATTCTAAGTTTTCTCAACAGTGTTTGTTTCATCCGTCCCAAGTTGTCTTTGTTTTCCCTCCCTCCCACCCTTTTTCTTCAAGGACTCAGATTTCTTAATCAAGTATCCTTTTATTCATCTCTTCATTCATTTCTTTCAATGTTCTTATCCGGTGATTTCCCATGAAGATGCTCAACAGCTTCAAGTTCATCATTCATCATTCTCGTATTCTTTCCCGGTGGATTTAACTCAAGCTTTCATTGTTGATCATATCTCTTCCTTTTGTTTCACATATCTTCCCATGTGAATTTCTTATCAAAGACTCTCTTATTTATTCACCTTGCCCAGTTCATATCCGGAGTGCTCAAGATATCTCAGAAGATTCGTGTTTTCCATCTTTAATATGTTCAAGCTATTTGGAGATTATTATCTCATTCAAGTCATTTAATTCAACCGGCGCAATCCCCCCTTTCAACCAATCGTTCAACGGTGTTTTCCTTTTGAGTGGGCCCTAACCCACAGGTCTTTTTCCAGGATCTTACCTGACTCTTCTAATTTTCCCGGAGCTATTCCCAAATTCATTTTGAAGTTTGATGTAAGAATGAATTATCATCAGTCAAATGTCTTTCTCCAAGATCTTTCAAATTCTTTCATCGCTGGTTCAACCTTTCTAATTGTCATTCTGGAGTGTCTCGACAATTCATGGTGGTGTTTCTCGTCGTCATTCTTGAATTTTGAAGACCGAAGAAGAGTTCCTCTTAAATCCTTACCCGTTCTTCCAAAGATTCGTGGTTCTAGCTTCATGCCATCCTCATAATTGTTTTCGATTGTGAGAATTCTTTTCACCCATCCGGAGCAATTCAGGAGTCTTTTCAGTTTCATTCTCCGGAGCCAATCATCTCAGAATTATTCATTCTCAGCTTTCAACTCTCGTTCTTGAATTCTTCCGGTGCATCGTTCAAGTATCCTCTATTCAACTCCTGATCTATTCGTTCTCATGAATCTAAATTCTCTCAAGTATCTTCGTTCTTTTTCCAATTCTTCCCGGTGATTTGTGCCTTCGCTACGTTCATTTTCAGTTCTTACGGTGGTTCGTTCAAGATTTCTCTTCCTTCGTTATCGTATCAATTTATTCGTTCTTTCGTTGTTTCAATCCTACCGATGGTTGTTAAAGACCTTCCTCAAGTTTACGCTATATCTCTCTTAATCCTATCTACGAGAATAAGTAGTATGCCAAATCCGTTGCTTGTCATCAATTTAAATCGGTGAAGGATAGGCATGACATAATTCTTATTATTGTTTCATCCAAGTGATCTAGTTTCTTCTTTCCAGAGTTGTTCATCATGTCACATTTCTCAGTTCTAGTGTTTCATCTTTTCTTTTCCGGAGTTCCAAGTTTTCTGCATTATCTCGTCGTGAAGCTCCATCTAAATCATCACAAGGCTTCACCTTGTGTTTTCAACTTCTCTTTCTTTCTATCATTCTTTTATTACCGGAGTTCTTCATGGAGGCTCAACATGGTGGTTCATCAAGGATTCTTTTCATTCTTCAATTGTTCTTCAAGATTTCTCTCGAAGTTATGACCCGCCAAGCTATACTCAAAAATAAACATGGTGCCCAACAAATGTTTTTTCTGAGGAGTTCAAGTATTCTTCTTCTTGCATTTCAAAGTGCTATTCTTTCTACCTTATCTTTTGAGATGGTGTTATGTCACTCTTGACAATTTCCTTCATGTTTCATGATTCAAATGTTGTCAAGAATGAGGTATTTTAAATCCATTAATCTCTTCATTGGAGTTATCTTGTGTCATATTTCACCTAAAGCCTTTCCCTAAGGAATGCTGCTACTTGTGGTGCTTATCAATGACCCGAGTTTTCTCCTATCCTCTCGGCGAAAGCAGTTTTCATCTCTTCGTCGATCTCAAGCAAGCATTTGTTTTAGGTAGTGGCAGAATTGCACCTCATAATTTTGAGAAGTATTCCATAAGCCCACTACAAGCTTATTCGTTTCGTTGTTGTTAATCCAACAACTCCATTCTAGCATTTCCTGTAAGCGTGCTCTTTGCCTCTTTCAAGATCAAGTTTTCCTCCGTTCATTCCATTCCATTTTTTTTTCATTTCTTCCGGAGGCATTGTGATGTTGTGCTCTTCACCCATCATCTCGTTTTGTCAAGATCATGTTATTTTCTTGCTTATCCATTTAACCAGAGTGTTATGTTCTATGCTAAGTTCTTTTCATCTTATCAAGTCTTGCATCTCTTTTCAACCGGAGTGCTGTCCGAATTTGATCTTCCTTATTCCTTGTTTATCTCGTTTCAACCAGAGTGGTTCCAATTCCTTCTTGTCCATTGTACTCATCTTTCATAGCTTTGCAACCCCCAAGGTTCAAATGGTGTTTCTATTTTCTACCGCAGTGCTCTCAATCGTGTTCAACTCCCTTGTGTTCTTTCTTTCAACTTTTCAACCTCTCAAGGTTCATTGGTTTC
The DNA here is from genome assembly GCF_002162155.2 of Triticum dicoccoides. Lineage (NCBI taxonomy): Eukaryota > Viridiplantae > Streptophyta > Magnoliopsida > Poales > Poaceae > Triticum > Triticum dicoccoides. The sequence continues at coordinate 94,501,925 of NC_041385.1, read as the reverse complement.
ACTCGTTTGTCAAAGAAGCAACTTAGTTTTACCTCTTCTCTTTCTCTTCCGTTTCTCTCCGGTGCCATTCTAGATCTCGGGACGAGATCCTCTCGTAGTGGTGGAGTGTTGTGATGCCCCAAGACCGGAGGTTCAAATGCCTTCCAGGGTTTCCGAGATTCGTTGTGTGATTTTGTTTTGTTCGTGCATTCATCTCTGCATCATGTGCATTGCATCATGTCATCATGCCATCATGTCATTTAATTTTAAAAAATCATCTAACTAAATTGTATGGATCCTTTGGTCCATTTAAATCGAGGGAAGGGTGACTTCTCTTTATAACATATCTTCTAATATTAGGGAGCTATAATAAAATTATTCCATTTATTTGGAATTAACCATAACCCACTTGCAAAATATCCCATGCCGTTGTTATCTAAATTCTTGGTCTCCAACCTTGCCCATAATTTCTTTCATCATTTTCCAGAGCTCCACCAAAAATCCGAACATTTTTGGACCTTCCCAACCCTCACTTCCTATTCAAATCATTTGAAGTTAAATCAAATGAGTTTGGATTTAAATCTCTCAATCATGTCCTTTTCTATTTTCTCGGAACAAGCATATTTTTGTGAGTCCGGAAAAATAATCCCCATGCGCAAAATCTTTCCATTACCCTCTCTTTCTTTTCCTCTCTCTATTTCGTTTCTGCTAGAAAATTAGTGAGAGAGAGAGAAGCCTAATTTTGGCCCAATGACCAGGCCAGCCCATCTAACCTCCTAAAGCCCAGCCTCCCTTCCTAACCCTAGCCTGATCCCCTCGCAGCCCCTTCCCCTCACCCGATCGCTCCCCATCTCTCCCTGTGCGCCGCACACCCACACACACCCGCATGCTCGTGCCCCGCCCGATCCGCCGCAGTCAGCCTCCTCCGCCAGCCGCCGTCGACCTCGCTGGCCAGCGAGCCGTCCCCCGTGCCGTCCCTGGCTCTTTTGCCTTGCCGGCCCCTCTCCTCCTCCGCACCTTCCCCTCGTCGCCTCCTCCCTCCACTGCACGCGAGGCCGTTCAGCACCGTGCCTCTGCCTCGGCCCCGCCTCTCCACTTCCGCGCTGGCTGCCGTGCCTCGTTGCTGTCGGCGACCACTAGGAGGCCACTGCCTCGTGTCGTCCGTCCTCGCGCGCCGGCTCCGAGGCCTCGCCTCTGTTTCCGACCGCCGCCAGTGAGCACCTCCGTCGGAGCCACGTCCCCTGCGCCAAGCCCTGCTCGATCCCCTCCTCCCTTGATGTGCCGTCACAGAGAGAGAGAGAGGAGCGCCGCGGCCTCGTCTCGTTCCCCTCTGCCTCCTCCTCGTCTACTCGGCGCCATCGCCTTGTCAGCTCCGTTGTCAGGGGATGAGCCCCTCGATCCGTCCCCTTCGGCCCCGACTCCGGCGAGCGCCGCCCCGTCTCCTTGCGCCGGCCCCACCACCAAGTCACACCGCCGGAGATGGCCTTCGTCCCGACTCCGGCCGGATCCGCCCCCGCGCGACCCGGATCCGCTGATGTCGCTCATCCATGGCGCCATGGCCTCTGCCTCTTTTGGCCGACCCGTTGCTGCCGTGCACAACCTCTGCCGTGCCCTGTTGTGCGTGCTCTCTGCTGCCTATCACTGTTGACGTCAAGTCCATGGCCGCAACAACCTGGGTGCAAGTTCCTCTTCCGAAGTCATCAAGTGCGCGAGGACCTCGAGTACGACTACACGATGACGCGTAAGTACCTCTTCGAGATGAACATGTACAACTACCGTCGCCCCGAAGTTGTTGGATTCGCCAAGATCGCGAGTACCTCTACCGTTGCCATGAATGACTACTTCCACGACGTCCGTGAACCACTACCGTCGACCTGAACATCTACGAAAATGTGTACAACTATCGTCGTACCACTACTTCCACTACCGCCAACATGTACAACTATGAAACGTGTACGACTACTTCCCTCGACGACTCGAACCGCCCCGAAAACGCACGCTTTGAAGGTATAATCCCGAGATGATGACCGTCCGAGATCGAATGCATGCATGTGTTGTATGAGATGCCCGTGTTTGCACCGTGTCCGAGAGAGGTCTTTGCATCTTCCTCCTTGTTTGCCATGCCGTTGAACCGTGGGAACTCGGTAACTGGGAGCACCCCACCATCTTGCATGACTCGCTCACGCCCACTTTCTTTTGCACCGACATCTCGACGAGTTGTCGGGTCATCGAAATGTTGTCGTGGCACCATTTTCATTATCGTTGCCGTGGCACCCGTTTCGTTCCGCCATGGTGATCAAATGCTTCATAACAAGCTCATGTCAACATTTTCATAAAATTGCATAAAACTTGAATATGGCATTTGCATCTTGATATCAACATTTAAAATGTTTAAAAATGTTATTTGCTTTAAATTGCTAAATGGCATATGGGGATTTTCCAGAATTGTTGCTTGTTGTTCCGGCCTCATTTAAAAACTTGCCTAAATAGTTAGTTTAATTATGCTTCACCTTTTGCCATGTTTAACAATAGTTAATATTGTTGGGTAGCTTAAACGAGAGAGAACTAAATAATTAATGTGGTGTTTCATCAATATGGAACTCTTTGCATATTGAGCTCCACTTAATTTGTAGTATTGTTTGTGCACTTTGCCATGCCATGCCTCATTAAACCGGACATGCATCATACTTGATTGTGCATCATGCCATGATTATGCTTGTGTGTTTACCATGTTGTTTGCTTCTTTCCGGTTTGCTTCTCTCGTTAGCTTTGGTTTCGTTCCGGAGTTGTGAGGATTCGTTCGACTACGTCCGTTTGTCTTCTTCATGGACTCGTTCTTCTTTCTTGCGGGATCTCAGGCAAGATGACCTTTACCCTCGATATCACTTCTATCTTTGCTTGCTAGTTGCTTCGTTCTACCGCTATGCTGCGCTACCTATCACTTGTTTACCATGCCCCCCATATTGCCATGTCAGCCTCTAACCTTTTCACCCTTCCTAGCAAACCGTTGTTTGGCTATGTTACCGCTTTGCTCAGCCCCTCTTATAGCGTTGTTAGTTGCAAGTGAAGTTGAAGATTGCTCCATGATGGACATGGTTATGTTGGGATATCACAATATCTCTTATTTAATTATAATGCATCTATATACTTGGTAAAGGGTGGAAGACTCGGCCTTATGCCTGGTGTTTTGTTCCACTCTTGCCGCCCTAGTTTCCGTCATACCGGTGTTATGTTCCCGGATTTTGCGTTCCTTACGCGGTTGGGTGATTTATGGGACCCCCTTGACAGTTCGCTTTGAATAAAACTCCTCCAGCAAGGCCCAACATTGGTTTTAACATTTGTCAGCTAAGCCTTTTTCCCTTGGGTTCTACAGACTCAAGGGTCATCTTTATTTTACCCCCGGGCCAGTGCTCCTTCGAGTGTTGGTCCAAACTAGAGCACCGTGCGGGACCATTCCTTGGCAACTTGGATTACGTCGATACCTGTACGCTTAGCTTATCCGGTGTGCCCTGAGAACGAGATATGTGCAACTCTTATCAGGATTTGTCGGCACAACGGGTGGTCTTGCTGGTCTTGTTTTACCATTGTCGAAATGTCTTGTAAACCGGGATTCCGAGGCTGATCGGGTCTTCCCGGGAGAAGGTATATCCTTCGTTGACCGTGAGAGCTTGTGATGGGCTAAGTTGGGACACCCCTGCAGGGTATAATCTTTCGAAAGCCGTGCCTGCGGTTATAGGCAGATGGGAATTTGTTAATGTCCGGTTGTAGATAACTTGACACCAGATCTGAATTAAAACGCATCAACCGTGTGTGTAGCCGTGATGGTCTCTTTTCGGCGGAGTTCGGGAAGTGATCATGGTTTTGGGTTATGTTTGACGTAAGTAGGAGTTCAGGATCACTTCTTGATCATTGCTAGTTCATGACCGTTCCGTTTGCTCTCTTCTCGCTCTTATTTGCGTATGTTAGCCACCATATATGCTTAGTCGCTGCTGCAACCTCACCACTTTACCACTTCCTACCCATAAGCTTAAATAGTCTTGATCTTGGGGGTTTTGAGATTGCTGAGTCCTCGTGACTCACCAGATACTATCACAACAGTTGCAGGTCCCGATGACACCAGTGCAGATGATGCAACCGAGCTCAGGTGGGAGCTCAACGAAGACCTTGGTCATTGCTATGTATCGTTTCATGTTGATCAGTAGTGGAGCCCAGTTGGGACGATCGGGGATCTAGCAGTTGGGTTATCTTCTTTTCTTTTGGCTTCGTCCGTAGTCGGACTATGTGTGTACTCTGAATGATGTATGATTTATTTAAGTATTTGTGTGAAGTGGCGATTGTAAGCCAACTCTTTATCCCAGTCTTGTTCATTACATGGGATTGTGTGAAGATGACCCTTCTTGCGACAAAACCACAATGCGGTTATGCCTCTAAGTCGTGCTTCGACACGTGGGAGATATAGCCGCATCGTGGGTGTTACGGAAGCGAACAGCGGCAGCGCCATGGCCTTGCCGCTTGCCGGCTGCGCGTCCACCTTGTGGTGACCGCGCCGCCGTCGAGCAGTTTGGTCACGGTGCCCTTTGCCCGCCTCACAGTAGTGTTCTTCTTCCCGGATCCTCGACTTGCCGATGCAATTCGGGATCAAGAGGAACGGCACGACCGAAGCGTTAGCGCAACTTTTCTTTGAGATTTCTTTGCCCTCTTTTTGTTGTTAGGGTTTTTTGGGGATGGGGTCTTTTTCTTTCTCTGTTTTTCCTTTGTACCGAAATCAATCTAGATCCTAGCCTGTCTGATACCATTGATGTACTCTTGGATCACTAGGCTAGATTAGATCCATTAAACCTACCTTCTCCTGGTGCAGACGAGCTCGAGCCGGAGCCGGCCATGGCGAAGTAGTGGCTGGTGACAACAGAGAGATGGCGGCGGTGGTGTGCTTCCCGTGAGCACCGTGCTAACCGTATATCGGTAGGGAGTGTCGATGGGGATTGTGGCAGCGATTAACCTCGTAAGTCATGCCCCAGCCCCCACCACTGTTTATATAGCACAAGACACAGGGGCCCACTAACCATGGTTTGGTTGGGCGCCCCTGATCATAGCGCGATGCAAGGGGCCGTTCGACCCGTTGGGCTCGAATGGGAGAGAGATCAACCTAACATCTAGAACTCAGTCATTATTTCGCTACGAGCGGCACGGCTGGATGCTACAAACGACGACAAAAAATGTTGCGACAGTATGACAACAAAGGCTACAAGCGTCTAACTAAAATGCTACAACCGTCAGTGAAGGATGTTGCCATCAGTGAGACCACATGCTACAATCGGCGAGGGATGACATGCTACAACCAGCAAGACGGGTGTTGCAACCGGTAGAAATAATGTTGCAAATGATGGGATAAAATGTTGTAAGGTCGACTGAGACTTTGTTTAAGTCCCAGTCGACTGAATATTAGCAATCCCATATAAGCGCATGAAATTTTAAAAGCGGTTTACTTTTCAGACTGCTCCATCCTAGAAGCCCAAGTTGGTAATCATCCATCACAGGTTTGGTGGTTTGTAGTATAAGGCAGGGATATAATGAAGGAAGGAACTATCAAGCGTAGTAGTAATGGAATTAGTATAATGGAATCAGTACAATGGTGCTATCTTAGGAGTGCCACGTAGGATAAATGATGAGGTGGAGGAGAGAGAACTCATAAGAAAAGGCTTGTGTTCTCTTATTTAAGATAAGACAAGAGATGATCTCTTAGCACCATATGTCTCACCACGTTTTTAGGAATAACTAGTTATTGAAGATAAGGCTAAGACATGACCCATTCTAGACGTCTTTTTTTGTCTAGATTAAATGCAAGACTTCAGATAAGACTATATTATCAACTATTGTACATGCCCTAAGATCCCTTGAAATGTTGCATTTTGGTGGACCGAGGCTTTGAAGGATGATGATTGGCCCATTTGTAAGCGAATGTTTCGCTGCTGTTACCGCTCGGGCCCCACCTGTAAGTTGTTGACTCGTGCTTGCCATCCGTGTGAACTTCCTTTCCCAGACGAGCCCCACCACATCAACCCTCCTAATGTGTCTTTCTCCTCCTCATCCAGCGCCCCTGCCACACTAGGCTTCCGGCCGCTGCCCCAACAAATCCACTGCTCCACCTTCCGCCGACCTATTCTCCTCCCCATGTGCCACCCCGATTGCGTGCTGCACCACCCTTAGTCCCAGCGTGATGCTTGACTCCCCACCGCAGCCTCCGGCTCCCCACACCGGTCATCCATGGAGCTTTGGGAGGGGTGACAGTGTTCTGGTCTAGAGCGCGCGAGCTCGAGGTGGGAATGGACGCGGCGGGCGTAGGTTGGGTACGGCCAACGGTGGAGCTCAAGCGGTGCCGGCGACCTCATCAACGAGGAGACGACAGTGGCGCGCCATAGATCGGGTATGGCTGGCGCTAGCGAGCTCCAGACAGGGTGGTATGGAGTCGCCCATGGATGCCGGTGCTACCGGTGGATGGGGTAACAAGTTGCTAATTTGGATCTTCTTATTTATTGCCTTTCGAGGTAAATACGCCACAAGTACATAAGCTTGCGCGGAATGCTCAAATTAGTCACAAAGTTACAAAATACAGATCTTTGGTCCAAAAACTTGCGTGTACAGTTCACCATTCGTTGATCTGGCAATGGAGTTCAGAATATTAAGTCATGGCAATGTCAAAACTATAGAAGAGCCAGTTATGACAGGAGAAAAGTTCAAAAGGTTCAGTGTGCATAAAATTCAGAGAGTTGATACCTCCATTTTGCATCATGTTTTCTTACTGTTATTTATAATGTTTTTATCGAGAATAATGCTTTTTGGAGTAATTCTAATGCCTTTTCTCTCATAAATTGCATGGTACACACCAGGAGGGAGAATTCTGGCAGCTGGAAATCTGGACGTGAAAAAGCTACGTGAGGCTACCTATTCTGCACAACTCCAAACAAGCTGAGCCTTCACGGAGAATTTTTATGGATTATTTAAGCAATATTGGAGCAAATAATTACCAGAGGGGGCCCACCAGGTGGGCACAACCCACCTGGGCGCGCCAGGGAGCCCAGGCGCGCCTGGTGGGTTGTGCCCTCCTTGGCCCACCTCTGGTGCCCATCTTCTGGTATATTAGTCATTTTGACTTAGAAAAAATAAATGGAGGACATTCGGGACGAAGCGCCGCCGTCTTGAGGCTGAACTTGGGAAGGAGCTCTTTTGCCCTCCGGTGGAGCGATTCTTCCGGGAACTTCCCTCCTGGAGGGGGAAATCATCATCATCATCCTCACCAACAACTCTCCCATCTTGGGGAGGGCCATCTCCATCAACATCTTCACTACACCAACTCCTCTCAAACCCTAGTTCATCTCTTGCGTTCAATCTTTGTATCAAAACTATAGATTGGTGGCCGTGGGTGACTAGTAGTGTTGATTACATCTTGTAGTTGATTACTATATGGTTTATTTGGTAGAAGATTATATGTTCAGATCCATTATGTTATTCAATACCCCTCTGATCATGAGCATGTTTATCATTTGTGAGTATTTACTTTTGTTCTTGAGGTCATGGGAGAAATCATGTTGCAAGTAATCATGTGAATTTGATATGTGTTTGATATTTTGATAGTATGTATGTTGTGATTCCCTTAGTGGTGTCATGTGAACGTCGACTACATGACACTTCACCTTATTTGGGCCTAAGGGAATGCATTGTGGAGTAGTAAATAGATGGTAGGTTGCGAGAGTGACAGAAACTTAAACCCCAGTTTATGCACTATTCCGTAAGGGACAGGTTGGATCCTAGAGTTTAATGCTATGGTTAGAATTTATTCTTAATACTTTTCTCATAGTTGCGGATGCTTGCGGGAGGGTTAATCATAAGTAGGAGGTTTGTTCAAGTAAGAATAACACCTAAGCGCCGGTCCACCGACATATCAAATTATGAAAGTAGCGAACACAAATCAAACCAACATGATGAAAGTGACTAGATGAAATTCCCGTGTACCCTCAAGAACGCTTTGCTTATTATAGGAGACCGTTTTGGCCTGTCCTTTGCCTCAAAAGGATTGGGCTACCTTGATGCATACTTATTGTTACTATCATTACTTGCTCGTTACAAATTATCTTGCTCTCGAACTACTCGCTGAGGGAGTCCTGGATTAGGGGGTCCTCGGACAGCCGGACTATATACTTTGGCCGGACTGTTGGACTATGAAGATACAAGATTGAAGACTTCGTCCGTGTCCGGATGGGACTCTCCTTTGCATGGAAGGCAAGCTTGGCGATTCAGATGTGTAGATCTCCTTCTCTGTAACCGACTTTGCGTAACCCTAGCCCCCTCCGATGTCTATATAAACCGGAGGGTTTAGTCCATAGGACAACAACAATCATATCATAGGATAGCTTCTAGGGTTTAGCCTCTACAATCTCATGGTAGATCAACTCTTGTAATACTCATATCATCAAGATCAATCAAGCAGGAAGTAGGGTATTACCTCCAACGAGAGGGCCCGAACCTGGGTAAACATCGTGTCCCCCGCCTCTTGTTACCATTAACATTAGATGCACAGTTCGGGACCCCCTACCCGAGATCCGTCGGTTTTGACACCGACATTGGTGCTTTCATTGAGAGTTCCACTATGCCGTCGTGATAAGGCTAGATGGCTCCTTCGATCATCTTCAACGATGCAGTCTAGGGGGAGGTTTTCCTTCCAGGACAAATCTTCGTATTCGGCGGCTTTGTACTGCGGGCCAACTCGCTTGGCCTTCTAGAGCAGATCGACAGCTACGCCCCTGGCCATCAGGTCAGGTTTGGAAACTTGAACTACACAGCCGACATCCGCGGGGACTCGATCTTCGATGGATTTGACCCCGTGTCAGGTGTGCCGGACAGTCCCGACGAGCATGACTTAGATCTGCCATCGGACAGTATTCGGGGGATCGCGCCTGTGGCTGCTCCAGGACTCAATCCGGAGCAGATTGTGCCATCCGAGGACGGGTGGATAGACCCCGCCACGGAGGCCGCACACTCATCGGCCTTGGAGCCGAACACTGATCCCACCTCCTATGAGGCCGGTATCATCGGACCCTCGGGCTCGTCTTCGGCTACAGGATCCGAATCGCGCACGTCCGTGCCTATCGAATCCGATTGGGCACCGGTCATGGAATTCACCTCCACAGATATCTTTCAGCACTCGCCCTTGGGTGATGTGCTAAATTCATTAAGGTCTCTCTCCTTGTCAGGAGACTCCTGGCTGAACTATGTCCGGCTCGAGTGGGAAGCGGACGACGAGGAAATTCGTCCCCCACCCACCACCCACTGAATAGACACTCTCGATGACTTAACCGACGTGCTTGACTTCAACTCCGAAGACATCGACAGTATGGACGATGATGCAGGAGAAGAACAGGAACCACCGCCTATAGGGCGCTGGACAGCCACCTCGTCATATGATATATATATATATATGGTGGACACCCCCAAAGAAAACAACAGCGATGAGGCAACAGAGGATAATCCCTTGGGGAAGCAATCAAAGCACCGGCATCATCGGCGCCACTCTAAGCCCTGCCATGGCAGCAATAGCAGTACCCGCACAGGAGATGATAGCAATCCGGATGGTGCCGAAGACGAAAACAATCCCGCCTAGCCAGACTTTGAGCAATCCTGGAAGGAGGATGGGCGAGCTAGCCCAGATGAACAGACAACGGATGGAGACTTGGAGGACGACAATTATATGCCTCTCTCCGCAGATGAGGTGAGCCTCGGCGACGACGAATTTGTTGTGCCTAAGGATCCCGTTGAGCAGGAGCACTTCAAGCGCCGGCTTATAGCCACTGCAAAAAGCCTGAAGAAAAAGCAACATTAGCTCCAAGCTGATCAAGATCTTCTAACAGATATATGGACTGAGGTCCTGGCAGCCGAGGAATACGGACTCGAGCGCCCAACCAAAAGTTACCCGAAGCACATGTTGTTACCCCAACTCGAAGAGGAGGCGCTAGAGCCTACACTACCAGCGCAAGACGAGGCGGACCGGCCACCTCATGGCCGAGACAAAGCGGCGTATCAGACCGAACAACTGCCCGCACCTCGCCGCCAATCAAACAAAAATACTAAGGCCTGGGGCAACACGCAGGACCCGCAAGACGTACTGGAAAACAAAGCAAGACAGTCAAGATCGATCTACGGATCGCAAGGGCGTGCCACAATGCGTGATGATGATTGTCACGCCGGATACGCTAAAAATAAGTCCGGTCGGGCCGAATAAAATAGACCAGACTCCTTTGAACTGCATCGAGATGTAGCCCGATATAGAGGCGCCGCACACCCCCTATGCTTCACTAATGAAGTAATGGATCATGAATTCCCATAAGGGTTTAAACCCGTAAACATCGAATCATACGATGGCACAACAGACCCCGCGGTATGGATTGAAGATTTGCTTGTCCACATTCACATGGCCCGCGTCGACGATCTACATGCCATCAAGTACCTCCCCCTTAAGATCAAAAGACCGGCTCGGCATTGGCTGAATAGCCTGCCGGCGAACTCCATTGGCAGTTGGGAGAACCTGGAGGATGCATTCCTCGACAACTTCCAGGGCATTTACATGCGACCACCGGACGCTGATGACCTAAGTCACATAACCCAACAGCCCGGAGAGTCAGCCAGGAAATTCTGGACTCGGTTCCTAACTAAAAAGAACCAAATCGTCGACTATCCGGATGCCGAAGCCCTAGCGGCCTTCAAGCATAACATCCGTGACGAGTGGCTCGCCCGACACCTCGACCAAGAAAAGCCAAAATCCATGGCAGCCCTCACGACACTCATGACCCGCTTTTGTGCGGGCGAAGATAGCTGGTTGGCTCGCAGCAACAACACAACAAGCAATCCTGACACATCAAAAGCCGGGGATCGCAACGAACAACCATGGCGCAACAAACACAAGCATCACAAAAGCGGTGATAGTGCCACAAACACGGCAGTCAACGCCGGATTCAGTGGCTCCAAATCCGGTCAGCGGAAAAAGCCATTCAACAAAAGCAATTCAGTCCCGTCCAGTTTAGACCGCATACTCGACCGTCCATGCCAAATTCATGGCACCCCAGGAACACCAGCCAACCATACCAACAGAGAATATTGGGTCTTTAGACAAGCCGGTAGGTCAGGTGCCGAAAACAAGGGGAAGAGGTCTCAAAGCGAAGATGACAATGAGGAACCCTGATCACCGAACATAGGAGGACAGAAGAAATTCCCTCCCCAGGCGAAAACGGTGAATATGATATACGCAACCCATATCCCCAAGCGGGAATGGAAGCATGCACTGCGGGACGTCTATGCGATGGAACCAGTCGCCCCAAAATTCAACCCATGGTCTTCCTGTCCGATCACTTTCGATCACAGGGACCATCCTACCAGTATCCGTCATGGTGGTTCTGCCGCATTGGTTCTCGACCCAATCATCGATGTATTCCACCTCACACGAGTCCTTATGGACGGTGGCAGCAGCCTGAACCTGCTTTATCAGGATAGAGTGCACAAAATGGGCATCGATCCCTCAAGGATCAAACCAACCAAAACCACCTTTAAAGGTCTAATACCAGGTGTAGAGGCCTGTTGTATGGGCTCAATCACACTGGAAGTGGTCTTCGGATCTCTGGACAACTTCCGGAGCAAAGAGTTAATCTTCGACATCGTCCCCTTCTGCAGTGGCTATCATGCACTGCTCGGACGAACCGCATTCGCTAGATTCAATGTGGTACCGCATTATGCATACCTCAAGCTCAAAATGCCAGGACCTCGCGGGGTTATAACAGTTAATGGAAACACATAGCGCTCTCTCCGTACGGAGGAGCACACTGCAACCCTCGCGACAGAAGTACAAAACAACCTTTTTAGGCAAACGGCCAATTCGGTGTTGAATAAATCGGACACCGTCAATCGAGTCTGGAGTACCCCACAACAGGATCATCCGGCATGTCCAGAGCTCGACTAGCAATTCGGCCTCCGTCCTAGTCCCAGTCAAGCGGTGAAATTCGTGCCGCGCGTACATAATTACGCACTTAAAAAACCATGGGCATAGGCAGAGGCACAACTATGATACGGTCCACAGTGCGGCTCAACTGCCATGGGACCCATATACCTTCATCATTTTCTTTCCTTTCAGGACCCTACTTTCGAGAAGCCTTCTCAGATAGCCTGATTATCGGACGCATGACAGGAAGGAGCAACCAAGGAGGCAAGATGCTTTGACGTACAAGGGAATACCCAGGTGGTCTCTTATAACAATCACTATACCTGTTTTACATACCCACACGCAGCCTGTCCTCGGTTAGGACATGTCAAATAGTCCTATTCTTGCTTATCGCATTTCTTGTATGCATGCGCTTTGACGTATTATCTAAATAACAATGGAAAAACATACAACGTCAGCTCATTATTATACCTTCTTTATCTTTTTTCATTGACTGTTTACATACCATAAATTGCACCCGTACACTTTGGTACGGACAGTTCGCCAGGGGCTTCAAAGCACCCCATAACACGGCAAAAAAGTCCGAACACCTTCATGGTAGTTCGACACCCCGAACTTATAGCATTATATGCATCAGCTCCGAATCATGTCTTGGGTCAATAGTTGGGTTTGCCCGGCTCCTATGTTTTGGTACCTTACGTTCCGCTATATCGGCTAAGGTAGCACAGGGAGAACTACTGCGATTGTGTGCCGGTTCTTCCGGACAAGCACCTCAGTAGAGAAAGCTGAAAACTGACTGTCATGATGTGGCGAGAGCTGGTCGCTATTCGAGAGGTTGTAAAATCTTTTAGGATTTCCTCCGCATAATGCCATAACCAATGCAGCGTGCGAAGGATCGGTTCTTCTTTTGATCAGGCGCTTTATAGAGCCCCTTGTGCGGTCTTCAAAACACCAGGGACTGTGCCTACCATACTTTCATAACTCCCATGGCTAAGTGAGAGTGATAAAGCACTATTGTCTGATTGCCTGGTTCACTGTGCTGAACACCTCCTTCAAGGACCCAAAAACTGGGATAAAGAGTGCTCAGGTTCCGAACACCCCTCTACTTACTACATGGGGGCGGAAGCCGACGACTGGCCAACTCTCGGGATTAATATATAAAACGGCCGCACAGGAGGAAAAACTTTCAAACGACAAGCAATAAATAATAGAAATGACCTTGTTCGTACATTACAAAGGACAAACATGACTGTACTCATGGAAATATAATGTCCTTGGTGCATTGATCCACCGCAAGGCGGGCTCCTTTTAAGACACCTTCATAATACAGTTCGGGCTTGCGGTGCTGCTTCCCCTCCGGTGGTCCCTCGGTCATCAACTTTTCCGCATCCATCTTCCCCCAATGCACTTTTGCACGGGCGAAGGCCATTCGCACGCCCTCTATACAGACCGACCATTTGATGACCTCGAGTCAAGGACAGACATTCATAAGACGCTTCACGAGCCTGAAGTAACTGTTCGGAATCGGCTCGGTGGGCCAATGTGACACTCCAATTTTTTTTTGTTTTTGTTTTCAGCAAAAACCTTGCTTGGTTTTAAAAGGGCCATTTAAATCCTTTCTAAAATCTCTCTCTCTCAAAAACTTTTTCCCTTGGCAAGGGTTTTGAATTTTGCATCCTTTGCAACCCTGGTGTTTTGTTGTTAAAAACCTTTCCTCTGAGTTTCCATTCTCAAAAAACATTTCTTGGAAATTTACTTTCTTTTAAAAAGAAACCCAAAAGTATTTGAGCTACTCTTTTGTGTTGAACCATCCTTGGTTTTACCATGCCTCTTGTGGTAAATCCTCCCAAAACCCCTCCCTCCACTTTCGGGCAATCCAAACATTCTGTCCCAACAAGTTAAATCCATTTTTGGATTTTATTCCATTTATTTCTCTCCCCAAAACAATTCTGTCATTTTTTAAGCCTAGGTGATTTGCAAAGCAAGTACCTAATTACCTTTGAGTTTTGATCTCAAACCAACTCCTCTGGATAGTCCTTAGCACCGACAACCTAGAACCATCAAGATCCACTCTACCTCTTTTAAAAATTTTCAAATTTCATCCTCTGCAAGTTTGGACCAGATTTGTCAAATTTGGTGAAATTCATATCTCCTCTTCCCCAAAAATTCTACCAAAATTCAGGCAGCCCTCAGATGCAATGAGAGACCACCACACCAAAGATTAGCTCTATATAAAATCCCCACGTGCCAAAATCATTTTGTCGAACACTTGGCCGGCACTGTTCATGTGCATTTTCAGTAAAGTTCAGTTTCAGAGTTAGCTGGAGTGTCGTTTTCGTCAGTGACTTGTCACTGATCACCCGTACGTCCTGGCGCGTTGCGCACAACCCCTTCTCCCTGGCCAGAGCACCACACGCCCGCTTGGACGGACGCAGGCGTCGGTGGCGGCGAGCATCTTCAAACGCCGGCAGCCTCTGCGGTGGCAGAGCCACCCGTGGCGGCCAAACGGAGCCAGCACCGGCCCGTTACGCCGTTCTGCGCCGCCATTGCTCCCTAGCCCTCCGCTTGGCTCATGCATGCCAGCGCACCCCCGCAGCACCGTCGCCGTGGCCCGGCAAGCACAGGGCGCGCCCTCTGCCGCCGACGGGCCCGCGGCACCCCGTTCCATCGAATCCACCCAGGACTCCTAATCCAAGCTCGTTTAGCGTCAAAACAGAACCAGTGGAACTCCACGTTGACGCCCAACTCCCTGAACCTCCTCGACCAAGCTCTGTGCAACCGTAACCATCGTTGGAGAACTTCGTTCATGGCCACCGCCTCGGATCGCCTATAAAAAGGAGCCCCGAGCTCGCTCTCGAGCACGCACCACCACTGCACCTCGCCAACACTCCGCCAAGCCACTAGGAGGACCTCGAGGAGGTCTCCTCCCCCAACTCCGGCTGCCCCGATCCGCCTAGGCCACCAGCTCGATTCACTCCGGTGAGGCCATCCCTGACGCCCAAACCTCGTCAGTAGCCACCTCGAGCACCCAGTGAGCTAACGCAAGCTTCAATTTGACCTTCGCAGCTCTCCCTGAGGAGATCCAACTCCACCCGAGCCGCCGTCCGCCGCTGCAAGGACCGTCGTCGACGTGGTGCTCGCCGACGACCACCACCACCACCCATCGACGCGGAAGGACACGCTGAACACATAGGTACCGCCCGATCCCCCTGCCTCTCCGTGGATCGCCACCGGCGACCACCGCAGCCCTCGGGCGCCGTCGAGCCCTGTTTTCTCCCCTTTAAAAATTTAAACCTGACGGGTGGGACCCCCTCGTCAGTGTTTTCTTTTTTTCCGAATCGTTTTCTGTTTTTATTAGTTGACCCCCTGGAAACTCTCTATTTTATTACAAATGGGTCCCTAGTTTTAAAACCTTTATAACTTTTAAACAGAAAATGATTTTTGATTGATTCTTTTTCTGTCATATTTATTTTTCTGTCTAGTTTTTTGCCATATTTATTTCAAAAATATTTGGAACACTTTTCTGTGCACGCACGGTATTTATGATAAGTACGTATTTTTCTTATACCGTAGATACCGGAGGAGGTGACGGAGCCGCGAACTTCGCCAAGTTAGACTCCGACTACTCCGAACCAGGCAAGCATGTTTGAACTTTTGATATGATGAGTGGTTGTTGCATGTTTGCATTTTAGTAGTTTCATGGCATGTTTATGAGCATTTCGTTAAATGTTATATTTCATGCAATGGTGAAGCAAGTGAGTTTCGGAAATCCATATGTTGTTGGATATAAGTTTACATGACCATGTGATGGCATGAGAATGGGTAAGATGGCAGTGTTGTGGCATGCCAGTCTTATGCCAGTCCTTTTGACTTCAGTGTCAACGTGAATCAAGTCACATTCCCATTCATTTCCTTTCCTGTACTACCACATGTTTTCCGCAAGGAATATGGCTTAGTAAGTTACAAACCATTTTCCTGGTACACACCAAATAGGGAGGCCGGGATGAGGGTTCCATGGCCCTGGATTAAAGCCCGTGATCCGGTCAGGGGGCATGGGTGTTTCCGGTTGGGACCGAGAGGGGGGCACCCCTTAGAGCACGCGTATAAAAATTTGATCCCATGCTATTCGAGGTTGTGACCTCCCTGTCTCAAAGTTTTTCTTGGACGTTGTCAAGGGTGATCCCTGGCATCGTGAGGTGGAATGGGTGTGTACTGGTTAGATATGTTTCTACCGAAATACCGTAAACGGAACTAGTCCTTTGTGACTACGGAAATCCGTTGGCTGTGGGCAAATTAGTACAAACACTGCAGAGTCAAAAATCCTTTGAATCATCTTATACATGTCCAAGTACTGTGATCATCTTATCTTGTCAAATGTCAGTCTCAGTGACAAACTCCGGTGAACCACATGAGTGTTAAGTCCGGTTAACAATTTATTCTTGTGGATGGACTAACCTGTTATTTTACTTTTGATATAAGCCCTTTCTGTGATGTCGCTCAGACGTCCTACTGTGGCACACTTGTTATTTATTTTTGATATAAGCCCTTTCTGTGATGTCGCTCAGACGTCCGACTGTGGCACACTTGTTATTTATTTTTCATATAAGCCCTTTCTGCGATGTCGCTCAGACGTCCGACTGTGGCACACTTGTTATTTACTTTTGATAAAAGCCCTTTCTGCGATGTCGCTCAGACGTCCGGCTGTGGCACACTTGTTATTTACTTTTGATATAAGCCCATTCTGCGATGTCGCTCAGACGTCCGACTGTGGCACACTTGTTATTTACTTTTGATATAAGCCCTTTCTGCGATGTTGCCCAGACGTCCGACTGTGGCACGCTTGTCTCTTACTTTTCAATATAAGCCCTTTATGTGGTGTCGCTTAGACGCCCGACTGCGGCATGATTATTTATTTATTTACCCATCGAGGCGTCGCTCCAGACACCCGATCGGTTTTCAGTTGTTTGTTTTACTTACCATGTCGTGCAGATTTTTTTATTTGAATGAGCATCATTATTTTTGCTCATGACGCATTCGTGCATGCATTCGTTATATGTTTTGTCCGAACTGTCTTGCGTGTACTTCAAAGTACTCACCCGGCTTGTTGATTTTGCCAGATGTTGATGAAGACGATCTCATGGATGAAGAGTTCGATAGCGAGTCCGATGCCTAGAGGAGTCCCAGTCAGTCTCGTGCGACCCTGGATTTGGTCACTTTATTATATCCGCTTCCGCTACCCTAGAAATAAATTCATCGAGCCTCACCTCGACGCTCGATGAGCTGCCAGTTTAGGAGTCAAGTTATCCACCACCACTTTTATCTCGAGTTAGTAGCATGTCACCACACCCCTGTGTCATAACCGCCCTTATGTACAATATTGGCGTGTTTGTAATAAATTGTTGAGCAGCCTCAGCTCAACCCTGTAATATATTTGATGCTACTTGTCTTCTGTATTCAAGTATTTGTCTACCAGTAAGGATAATTCTTCCTATACTGGACTCAAGAGATCGATTTCTCAATAAGTATTTTATTGAAAAACTGGTCGTGACAAACTTGGTACCAGAGCCAGGCTGACTGTAGGAAGCCACTAGGTGCGATCGCTAATCGGTTATTAGCATAGTAGAGTTCATTCTTATTTTTTTACAAATGTTGTCACTTTCTGATTGTCAACATAAATTTATGATCTGACCATTCAGAATTTTCGCCTACTTTTGTAGATGGCTGGCAACGACTGTGAGTCACAGGTGTTTGCCAACGTGCCTGAGGGGTTCGTCAAGCTCCTCTCCTTCATCGTCCAGGTCGCGATGGGGCCATCAGTGCGCCCAGTCTTCACACTCTACCCACACAAGATCAACGACAGTCTGACCATGCACCAGGCCGCGATGCAATTCAAGGGAGGGCGTGTTGAGTTACGCCGCTTCCGGTTCTTGGGGAGAGCCATGCCTATGGAGAGGCATGCTATGCAGATGGCTGCCCGTGAGGCGATAACTCGTCTACGGGATGTCCTTCCTTCAATGAAGACTCGTCGCTACCGCTACCTTCCATGCCACGTGCCATACACCTGTCACTACTCATTCGCTTTCCCCAGAGGAGAGCGTGACGAGGCCTTTGAGGTGCTTGTAGAGTACCTCCGAGCTCTGGAGGCAGCCTTTGACAGCATGGTGGACGAACTTGTTGCTGCCCGCATGGACTCGGTCCATGGCTATGCCGCCGACAGGAGGGAGCTCCTGCACACCGCTCCACCACTGACTTTCATCTCGTCCTCGGCATCTCATTCATCTACCATTCTCGCCACTGCTCGTCGCCTACCTACCACCGAGGAGTTCAACTAAGTCATTGCACCCACTCCAGTTCGTTCTGCACTACCTATTGTGCCCACTCCTATTCGTGTTACTCCGCCCATTGCGCCCACTTCTATTCGTGTTACTCCACCTATGGCACCTGCTCCACCAGCACAGCACAGCGCTTCACGTCTGGAGCCTATTAGCGAGAAGGAAGTTGAGTCCCCTGCCTCTCTGCGCCTCACCCTCGGCAGGCCAAGGGAGATCCTCACCATCTCCGACTGAGTACGCCGAGCCGTCATGCGATGTGCCGACTTGTACTATATGTTTATATGTACATAGGTTGTGAGAAGTAGCTTGTTCACGCATCATGTAGGGTTTGGAGAAGTGCACTAGCCTCAATAGCATGTCAGGATTATGTACGCATATCCTGAGTGATGTATTGTATAACTACTGCTCGCATGTAAGATATGTATTAGTCCTTCTCCGTGCGCAATCATTGATTTTTCTTGAAAAATTCTGGAGCTTTTAAAATTTCCGTATTTGTAAATTTATTGGCTGTTGTGACTCAATTTTTTTCTTACGAGTTTTACAAAATATATCCCCAGAGTGAAAGATGTCTCGTCCTTGGACGCGCTCCATGCCAATTCCATCAGAGGAAAATTATGGCACACCACCAAACAACAATTTCACACAGGGGCAGTCAAGTCAACAGGACAGTGAAACAGCATTTACCCAAGTGTGTCGCCTTTATGAACAGAGTCAGCAACAACATCAGGAAATGATGAACCAAGTCATCAATATGGGAAATCACGGTGGACATTATCAACAGCAATCCAAGTTGTCTGAGCTACAGAAGACGCGTCCCCCAACATTTTCTCATACTGACAAACCTCTTGAGGCCGACAACTGGCTTCGAGACATGAAGAGAAAATTAGTTATTGCACAGTGTTCAGACCGTGAGAAAGTACTATATGCACCGCATTATCTCACGGGAGCAGCTGCATCATGGTGGGAAAATTTCCTACACATGCACCCCAACGAAAATGAAATAACCTGGGAGGAATTCAAGGAAAGTTTTCATGGGGCACACATTCCTAAAAGTGTTATGAAGATCAAGAAGAGAGAATTTGACGACCTCAAACAAAGGACCATGACGGTGTCAGAATACAACAACCAGTTTACTCTGCTGTCCCGCTACGCCAACGAAGAGCGTATGACTGAGAGCAAGAAGATGGAAAAATTCTTGGAAGGCCTGGCACCCGCGCTCAGATGCTAGCTGGTCGTACACACCTTCCCAGATTTCAAAACACTGGTGGATAAGGCCATTACCTTGGAAAATGAGAGACGCAGTTTGGAGGATTTCCGCAAATGCAAAAGGGACCAGACTACTTAGGCTCGAAACCATCGAAGCAAGACGGATTTCCAGAAAGGTGGGACACACAAACCCACAACGAATAACTCACGCCCAATCAAGAATTTCCATGCAAGGGACAAAGAGTTCACATATCGCCCAGGCATTACTTGCTATGCTTGTGGAGAAGAAGGGCACTATGCTAAGCAGTGCCCCAAGCCAAGGAACTAAACCCCAAAGCCAAACAATAATGGCAATAATTCAGCGCCCAAACGAAACAATTTCAACCCCAATAACAACCACAGGAAGGGTCATCTGAACCACGTGACCAAAGAGGAAGCACAGAACGCCCCAGATATCGTACTCGGTACGTTCCCTGTCAACACAATACCTGCCATGGTTTTGTTTGATTCTGGAGCTTCTCACTCATTCGTTTCGAAGAGTTTTGCTTTGCAAAATAATTTTTCGATGCTTCCCTTGGAAAAATCCATGATCATCAAGTCCCCTGGGATTAAGCAAGTGACCCAGAGTTACTGTCAAGGTGTGGTTATTGAATTCGAAGGATTGAAGTTTTACACCAACCTTATTGTATTGGAAAGTAAAGGACTGGATGTCATCCTAGGGATGATTGGTTAACCACCAACAAAGGTTTTATTGTCTGCTTCAACCGAAACGTAATTCTCACCCACCATCATGGGAAGACAATAAAGGTTTCAGCCAAAGAAAGACAAATATCTCGGCAACCGAGGTTAAACAAGGTGGACATTTCTGAGTTAAGCAAGGTTCCAGTAGTGTGTGAATTTCCAGACGTATTTCCCGAAGAATTACCAGGCATGCCACCAGATCGAGAGATAGAATTCAGCATTGAGCTAGCACCCGGAACCACTCCCATTTACAAGAAACCATACAGAATGGCACCATCCGAGTTGGTAGAATTGAAGAAGCAAATAAAGGAATTGTTGGAGAAAGGATACATACGAGCCAGTTCCTCACCTTGGGGTTCTCCAATTTTATTTGCCAAGAAAAAAGATGGGACACTGAGATTGTGTATAGACTATCGAGCACTTAACATGGTCACAATCAAGAATAAATACCCAATGCCACGGATAAATGATTTATTTGATCAGCTCACTCAGGACAAAGTATTATCAAAAATTGACTTAAGGTCGGGATACCATCAATTAAAAGTGCGAACAGAAGATATCCCCAAGACAGCCTTCACCTCCAGATATGGACTGTATGAGTTCACAGTAATGCCGTTTGGACTAACAAACGCCCCCGCATATTTTGTTCACCGCATGAACAAAGTATTTATGAAGTTTATGGACAAGTTTGTTGTGGTATTCATCGATGATATTCTGATATACTCCAAGACACCAGAAGAGCACGCCGAACATCTCAGAATTGTACTAGGAGAACTCAGGAAACACCAACTGTACGCCAAGTTCAGCAAATGTGAATTTTGGCTAAGACAGGTGGGTTTTCTAGGCCACGTACTGACCCAAGAAGGTATTGCAGTAGACCCAGAAAAGGTCAAGGCCGTACATGGCTGGAAACCACCAGCTAGCGTAACGGACGTACGAAGTTTCTTGGGAATGGAAGGGTACTATCGAAGATTTATTGAAGGACTCTCCACCATAGCAAAGCCAATGACGCAGTTACTCAAGGAAGACAAGAAGTTTGAATGGACAGAAGCCTGTGAGAAAAGCTTCCAAGAGCTAAAAAGGAAATTAACAACGGCACTAGTATTAATTGTGCCAGACATACACAAGAATTTTGAGGTGTATTGCGACGCATCCCGGAAGGGCCTCGGATGCGTATTGATGCAAGAAGGCAAAGTAGTTGCGTATGTCTCCAGACAACTCCGCAAACATGAAGAAAATTATCCCACTCATGATCTGGAGTTGGCAGTAGTCATCCATGCACTCAAAGAATGGAGACACTTTCTACTTGGAAATCGTTGTGAAATATACACGGATCATAAGAGCCTTAAGTATATTTTCACACAGCCGGAACTCAATTTACGGCAACGACGCTGGTTGGAATTAGTGAAGGATTACGATGTTGGAATCCACTATCATCCAGGAAAAGCAAATGTAGTGGCAGATGCCCTTAGTCGGAACCCCAGCTCGGGCAATGATAGTATACCAAATTTGAGACCAGAATTTCAGCAGGAATTTGCCAAACTCAACCTAATAATGGTCACTGAAGGCAGTGTGTGGAATTTGGAAATACAGCCTACCCTGATGGAAAAGATTATGGAGGCTTAGCATGGACAACCCAGCATTGATGGCATAAAAAGGAAAGTGAGTTTGTGCAAGGCCTCAGAATTCAACATAGACGAGCAGGGAATATTGTGGTACGGAGAAAGACTTTGCGTACCAAATATCAAGGACCTCAAACAGCAGATTCTAGCTGAAAGCCACACCGCTCCGTATTCAATCCATCCTGGCGGAACAAAAATGTACAAGGACCTTCAGGAAATTTTTTGGTGGCACGGTATGAAAAGGGACATAGCCACATTCATTGCATGCTGTGATTCTTGTCAACGCATCAAGGCCGAGCACCAGACACCAGCCGGACTATTACAGCCAAACAAGATACCCGAGTGGAAATGGGACGAGATTGGAATGGATTTTATTGTTGGGCTACCACGGTCACGACATGGAAATAATGCCATATGGGTCATCACCGACAGATTAACTAAGGTAGCACATTTTATCCCGGTGAAGTCAACTCACACCACTCAGAAGCTTGCCCAGCTTTATCTTGCCCGTATCGTCTGCCTGCATGGAGTCCCAAAGACTATAATATCTGACAAAGGCACACAATTCGTCTCTAGGTTTTGGGATCACCTACAACAGGCACTGGGAACTCAACTAGCATTCAGTACCGCATACCACCCCCAGACTGATGGACAGACTGAACGCGTAAACCAAATTCTAGAAGACATGCTGAGAGCATATGTCCTCACCTATGGGACCAGTTGGGAAGAAAGCTTGCCATACGCAGAGTTTGCATACAACAACAGCTACCAGGCCAGCCTGCAAATGGCACCATTTGAAGCTCTGTACGGGCGAAGATGCCGTACACCGCTAAATTGGTCAGAGACCGGAGACAGCCATATCTTCGGCCCAGATATGCTCAAGGAGGCCGAGGAAAATGTTAATATGATTAGGGATCGACTCAAGACCGCTCAAAGTCGACAAAAGAGTTATTACGATAAAAAGCATCGGGAAATCAGTTTCGAACCCGGAGAGTTTGTGTATCTACAAGTATCCCCTATGAGGGGCCTGCAACGATTCAAGGTTAAGGGAAAGCTAGCACCAAGATTCATCGGACCGTTCTATATAGTGGCCCGAAGAGGCACGGTAGCCTACCAGCTAGACTTACCTGAAGAATTATCCGATGTCCACGACGTGTTCCACATCTCGCAGTTGAGAAAATACGTAAGCAATCCAGAGAAGCAAGTATCACATGAAAACATTGACGTGCAACCAGACCTCACCTACCGGGAGCATCCAATAAAAATATTAGAGGAGTCTGAAAGGAGGACCCGACAGAAAACCATCAAGTTTTTCAGAGTTCAGTGGAGCAATCATACCGAGAATGAAGCAACTTGGGAAAGAGAGGGTTTTCTTCGGGCAGAGCACCCACACCTATTTGAGGATCAGCTAAAATCTTGGGTACGACATTTTTCCTAAGGGGGTAGGTGCTGTGACACTCCAAATTTTTTTTTGTTTTCAGCAAAAACCTTGCTTGGTTTAAAAAGGGCCATTTAAATCCTTTCTAAAATCTCTCTCTCTCTCAAAAACTTTTTCCCTTGGCAAGGGCTTTGAATTTTGCATCCTTTGCAACCCTGGTGTTTTGTTGTTAAAAACCTTTCCTCTGAGTTTCCATTCTCAAAAAACATTTCTTGGAAATTTACTTTCTTTTAAAAAGAAACCCAAAAGTTTTTGAGCTACTCTTTTGTGGTGAACCATCCTTGGTTTTACCATGCCTCTTGTGGTAAATCCTCCCAAAACCCCTCCCTCCACTTTGGGGCAATCCAAACATTCTGTCCTAACAAGTTAAATCCATTTTTGGATTTTATTCCATTTATTTCTCTCCCCAAAAAAATTCTGTCATTTATTTTAAGCCTAGGTGATTTGCAAAGCAAGTACCTAATTCCCTTTGAGTTTTGATCTCAAACCAACTCCTCTGGACAGTCCTTAGCACCCATAACCTAGAACCATCAAGATCCACTCTTCCTCTTTTCAAAATTTTCAAATTTCATCCTCTGCAAGTTTGTTCCAGATTTGTCAAATTTGGTGAAATTCATATCTCCTCTTCCCCAAAAATTCTACCAAAATTCAGGCAGCCCTCAGATCCAATGAGAGACCACCACACCAAAGATCAGCTCTAGCTAAAATCCCCACATGCCAAAATCATTTCATCGAACACTTGGCCGGCACTGTTCATGTGCATTTTCATTAAAGTTCAGTTTCAGAGTTAGCTGCAGTGTCGTTTTTGTTAGTGACTTGTCACTGATCACCCGTGCGTCCTGGCGCGTTGCGCACAGCCCCTTCTCCCTGGCCAGAGCACCGCACGCCCGCTTGGACGGACGCAAGCGTCGGTGACGTCGAGCATCTTCAAACGCCGGCAGCCTCTGCGGTGGCAGAGCCACCCGTGGCGGCCAAACGGAGCCAGCACCGGCCCATTATGCCGTTCTGCGCCGCCCATTGCTCCCTAGCCCTCCGCGTGTCTCATGCATGCCAGCGCACCCCCGCAGCACCGTCGCTGTGGCCCGGCAAGCACAGGGCATGCCCTTTGCCGCTGACGGGCCCGCGCCGCCCCGTTCCGTTGAATCCACCCAGGACTCCTAATCCCAGCTCGTTTAGCGTCAAAACGGAACCAGTGGAACTCCACGTTGAGGCCCAACTCCCTAAACCTCCCCAACCAAGCTCTGTGCCGCCGTAACCAACACCGGAGAACTCCATTCACGGCCACCGCCTCGGATCGCCTATAAAAAGGAGCCCCGAGCTCGCTCTCGAGCATGCACCACCACTGCACCTCGCCAACACTCCGCCAAGCCACTAGGAGGACCTCGAGGAGGTTTCCTCCCCCAACTCCGACCGCCCTGATCCACCTCGGCCACCAGCTCGATTCACTCCGGTGAGGCCCAGTGAGCTAACCCAAGCTTCGATTTGACCTTCGCAGCCCTCCCCGACGAGATCCAACTCCACCCGAGCCGCCGTCCGCCGGAGCAAGGACCGCCGTCGACGTGGTGCTCGCCGATGACCACCACCATCACCCATCAACGCGGAAGGACACGCTGAACACATAGGTACCGCCCGATCCCCCTGCCTCGCCGTGGATCGCCGCCGGCGACCACCGCAGCTCTCGGGCGCCGCCGAGCCCTGTTTTCTCCCCTTTGAAAATTTAAACCTAACGGGTGGGACCCCATCATTAGTGTTTTCTCTTTTTCCGAATCATTTTCTGTTTTTATCAGTTGACCCCCTGGAAACTCTCTGTTTTATTACAGATGGGTCCATGGTTTTAAAACCTTTATAACTTTTAAACAGAAAATGATTTTTGATTGATTCTTTTTCTGTCATCTTTATTTTTCCGTCTAGTTTTTTGCCATATTTATTTGAAAAATATTTGGAACACTTTTCTGTGCACGCGCGGTATTTACGATAAGTACGTATTTTTCTTATACCATAGATACCGGAGGAGGTGATGGAGCCGCGAACTTCGCCAAGTTAGACTCCGACTACTCCGAACCAGGCAAGCATGTTTGAACTTTTGATATGATGAGTGGTTGTTGCATGTTTGCATTTTAGTAGTTTCATGGCATGTTTATGAGCATTTCGTTGAA
This sequence comes from Triticum dicoccoides, assembly GCF_002162155.2. NCBI lineage: Eukaryota > Viridiplantae > Streptophyta > Magnoliopsida > Poales > Poaceae > Triticum > Triticum dicoccoides. The sequence continues at coordinate 94,476,471 of NC_041385.1, read as the reverse complement.
TGTTATATTTCATGCAAAGGTGAAGCAAGTGAGTTTCGGAAATCCATATGTTGTTGGATATAAGTTTACATGACCATGTGATGGCATGAGAATGGGTAAGATGGCAGTGTTGTGGCATGCCAGTCTTATGCTAGTCCATTTGACTTTAGTGTCAACGTGAATCAAGTCACATTCCCATTCATTTCCTTTCCTGTACTACCACATGTTTTCCGCAAGGAATATGGCTTAGTAAGTTACAAACCATTTTCCTGGTACACACCAAATAGAGAGGCCGGGATGAGGGTTTCATGGACCTGGATTAAAGCCCTTCATCCGGTCAGGGGGCATGGGTGTTTCCGGTTGGGACTGAGAGGGGGGCACCCATTAGTGCGCGCGTATAGAAATTTGATCCCATGCTATTCGAGGTTGTGACCTCCCCGTCTCAAAGTTTTTCTTGGACGTTGTCAAGGGTGATCCCTGGCATCGTGAGGTGGAATGGGTGTGTACTGGTTAGATGTGTTTCTACCGAAATACCGTAAACAGAACTAGTCCTTTGTGACTACGGAAATCCGTTGGCTGTGGGCAAATTAGTACAAACTCTACAGAGTCAAAAATCCTTTGAATCATCTTGTACATGTCCAAGTACTGTGATCATCTTATCTTGTCAAATGTCAGTCTCAGTGACAAACTCCGGTGAACCACATGAGTGTTAAGTCCGGTTAACAATTTATTCTTGTGGATGGACTAACCTATTATCTTACTTTTGATATAAGCCCTTTCTGTGATGTCGCTCAGACGTCCGACTGTGGCACACTTGTTATTTATTTTTGATATAAGCCCTTTCTGTGATGTCGCCCAGACGTCCGACTGTGGCACACTGGTTATTTATTTTTGATATAAGCCCTTTCTGCGATGTCGCTCAGACGTCCGACTGTGGCACACTTGTTATTTACTTTTGATAAAAGCCCTTTCTGCGATGTCGCTCAGACGTCCGACTGTGGCACACTTGTTATTTACTTTTGATAGAAGCCCTTTCTGCGATGTCGCTCAGACGTCCGACTGTGGCACACTTGTTATTTACTTTTGATATAAGCCCTTTCTGCGATGTCGCCCAGACGTCCGACTGTGGCACGCTTGTCTCTTACTTTTCAATATAAGCCCTTTATGTGGTGTCTCTTAGACGCTCGACTGCGGCATGATTATTTATTTATTTACCCTTCGAGGCGTCGCTCCAGACACCCGACCGGTTTTCAGTTGTTTGTTTTACTTACCATGTCGTGCAGATTTTATTATTTGAATGAGCATCATTATTTTTGCTCATGACGCATTCGTGCATGCATTCATTATATATTTTGTCCGAACTGTCTTGCGAGTACTTTCAAAGTACTCACCTGGCTTGTTGATTTCGCCAGATGTTGATGAAGGCGATCTCATGGATGAAGAGTTTGATAGCGAGTCCGTCGCCTAGAGGAGTCCCAGTCAGTCTCGTGCGACCCTGGATTTGGTCACTGTATTATATCCGCTTCCGCTAGCCCAGAAAGAAATTCATCGAGCCTCACCTCGACGCTCGATGAGCCGCCAGTTTAGGAGTCAAGTTATCCACCACCACTTTTATCTCGAGTTAGTAGCATGTCACCACACCCCTGTGTCATAACCGCCCTTATGTACAATATTGGCGTGTTTGTAATAAATTGTTGAGCAGCCTCAGCTTAACCCTGTAATATATTTGATGCTACTGGTCTTCTGTATTCAAGTATTTGTCTACCAGTAAGGATAACTCTTCCTATACTAGACTCAAGAGATCGATTTCTCAATAAGTATTTTATTGAAAAACCGGTCGTGACAGCCAAAGTCGGATAATCACATCCTTCATGGCTAGCTCGGCCGCCTTATGCAGTTCGATTAGCTGCTTCAGTTGATCAGAGAAAGGCACCGGATAATTCGACGCCAGATATTGCATCCAGAAAAGCTTATCCGCAGTATTCCCTTCTTCGGCTCGGTAGAATTGAGTAGCATCAGATATGTTGCGCGATAGCTCTGCAAATACCCCCGGAGAAATCAGAACTCGAATTAGCAACTTGATTTTCTCCTTTCAAATACCCGCTTTGTATAGAAAAAGCCTTACCAGCCGCAATCTTCCTCGTCTCCTGGATCTCCTTCAGGGCACATTGGGCTTCCCCCCAGGCATCACTTGCGGCTTGACGAGCCTGGGCGAGTTCAGACTCTTTCTCTGATAAACTCTACTCCGAAGTCTTTCATTTCTTCACGTCCTCTTGAAGCTCTTCTCGGCCTCTACAACTCTGGCTTCGTGCTTCTCACGGAGAGCCTGCTCTGTGTCTGCCTTCTTTTCGGCTTCGGCCACAACCCTTTTGAGAGCCTCAATTTCGGCCATCGCCCCTAGAGCGCATTATATAAATATTTTCATCATGCACCTAACCGTTTGTGCTCAATAAGCTAGGTTTCTGCATACCTTGATTATCCTCCAGCTGTTTCCTCACTTGGCCAAGTTCTCCTTCGGCCCACTCCAGACTACTCCTTAGTTCGGATACTTCTGCAGCATGAAAGGCGGTAGTCGCTACAGACGCCTGCTTGTTAAAAGACATAGATGTTATCAAGTGAGTCTCCTACAAACATAAATTTGATCCTCTGTCCGGTTCTTATTTTCACCGCACAGTGTATCAAGGGTTGCTATATATACTATGACATTCTTACAAAACTCATAAAACATACCTAGAAGCCTTTTATAAGGCTGACGCAGGATTCATTCAGTCCACTCTTAGCGGACTGAATCTTCTCAATCACCGCACCCATAAGGGTATGGTGTTCATCAACGAGGAGGCGCCCTTTAGCGCCAATAGAGCATCCAACACCTCTGGTTGGACAGAGGTTGCCGGTGGAGCAGACACATCCCCTCCGACTAATGGAGGTTGTCTGCCTGATTCTGGGGCCTTAGTGGTCCCAAGATCGTGTCCGGCTGGGGGCCGGATTCAAGACGAACCCCGCTATCGGCAACCACGGGAGCCTTCTCACCCGTGTGTCCGGACCCTGAAGTTTGGCCTCCTGGCGCCGCCTTCATGATCTTCCCCTCCCCTTGGTATGGGCCCTTCTGGGATGTCACCTTGGTGTCATCCACATGTTTGGGGGTAGGGGCCTTCGGGGGTGTCTCGCTCTCTATAGCATCCGAACCCAGCGAATCCACCGACGAAGATTGTTCGATGTGAGACCTCGCCGGACTGCAAACGAAAGTATGGCTCAGCTTTATGCCTTGATGAGCCTAGACACATCAAGTATGTTTGAATTTTGTGTACTCACGAGTTCACTAGGGGCTGGACCATGGGATCCCACTCCGGGCTGCTATCGGCAGAAGCGGAAGACTCCTCGGGAAGAGGGGTTTTTCCCCTCTTAGGCGATTCAGCCTCCAAAGATGTGGAGACCGTTCTTTTCTTTCTTCCCCCCGTGGGGGATTCATCTCCTTCCTTATCTTTGCCCTCTTCGGAGGAAGAATGGGCATTGGAGTCTTCGGATTTTGTGTCCGAAGCGTCGCGAAGACGGAGGTCACCCCTGGTCTCCTTGGCGTCGCGAAGACGGAGGTCACCCCTGGTCGCGAAGACGGGACCAACATCTTCGCCAGAAGTGGGCTGGCCGTTTCTTCTGGCAGTGGGGCCGGACAGTGGATCTGCCCCGCCTTTCGTCCATCCCTAGGAGAATTTTGGAAAGCATGTTAAAGCGTCTTCCGCGGGACTTGCCCACGAAACATATGAACTGCCAAACATAGCAGTGACTTACCGGACTTGCAGGGCGGGACAATTGGTACCCGCGGTCCACAGCGGAGTCCGGCCATGATTTGCCGGACCTGAAAAGCACCTTCCAGATGTCCTCATGCGAGGAACCATAAAGTTCCCATAGTGTTTGGTGCTTGGCTTGGTCGAATTCCCATAAATTGCAAGCTCGGTGCTGACAAGGAAGAATCAGGCGAACTAACATCACTTGAACTACATTGACAAGTTTGGTGTTCTTGTCTTCCATATCCTTGATGCGTGTCTGGAGTACCGACAGTTCGTCGGAGACCAGTCCAGGCCTTTCTTGGGCCAGGACGTAAGCCGCAGGGGGGCTTCGGATCGGAATTCGGGAGCTGCGGCCCACTTCTTGCCGCGCGGCTCAGTGATGTAAAACCACTGCTGCTGCCACTCCTTGACGGAATCATTGAAAGTACCTGACGGCCATGTGACGTTGGGCATCCTGCCCACCATGGCACCTCTGCACTCGGCGTGCTCGCCGCTCACTACCTTGGGCTTCACATTAAAAATCTTCAGCCATAAGCCAAAGTGTGGAGAGATGTGGAGAAAGGCCTCGCACATGATGATGAATGTTGAGATGTTGATGAATGAATTAGGGGGCAGATGATGGAAATCGATCCCATGATAATACCTGATGCAGCGAACAAATGGGTGAAGGGGAAACCCTAGCCCGCGAACAAAATGAGGGAGGAATACAACCCTCTCGTGGGGTTCCGAAGTAGGGACGACCTGTCCCACCGTCGGGAGGCAGTGGCCGATTTTCTTGGCCAGATACCCGGCCTCCCGAAGCTTTTTGATATCCTTCTCTCGGACGGTAGAGGCCATCCACTTGCCTCCTGCTCCGAATCCGGACATTTTCGGAAGATCTCTTTGAGTGGAGAAGACGAACGCTTGGGCGCTAGGGCTCGAGCATTCCCAGAATGGATGAACAGGGGAGAAGAAGGCCTGGGTGAAAGAGAGGAATCCCTGACTCTTTATAAAGGCGGTAGAAACTGTGTACCTCCCCACTTGCCCGATAAACTCGCTTATTCCCAAGCACCGCATCAATGGTGTGGTTGGGTTACCCACAACCGTATTGATGAGAATCCCATGATAAGGGGACACGATCTCTGCTTCGACAAGATGTGCCGATAAAACCGCCTTGCAATACGTGCAGTAGCAGGCTGGGAAAAAATGGTTCGAATAATGATCGGGCCACGACGTGATGTCATGCTATGAAAATTTGTCAGCAGATTAGATTTGTGGAATATTGTTCTCTCTACGGTGGTATGTGAAATTTGTTTTGCAGAGCCGGACATGACTCTCATGTTCAAAATCTTCTATGGAGTATTCAGAGAAGGAACCCGCCTTGCAATGCCGAAGACAATCTGCACGCCGGACTCATCGTCATTGAAGCTTGGTTCAGGGGCTAATGAGGGAGTCCTGGATTAGGGGGTCCTCGGGCAGCCGGACTATATACTTTGTCCGAACTGTTGGACTATGAAGATACAAGATTGAAGACTTCGTCCCGTGTTCAGATGGCACTCCTTTGCGTGGAAGGCAAGCTTGGAGATTTGGATGTGTAGATCTCCTTCTATGTAACCGACTCTGTGTAACCCTAGCCCCCTCCGGTGTCTATATAAATCGGAGGGTTTAGTCGGTAGGACAACAACAATCATATCATAGGCTAGCTTCTAGGGTTTAGCCTCTACGATCTCGTGGTAGATCAACTCTTGTAATACTCATATCATCAAGATCGGTCAAGCAGGAAGTAGGGTATTACCTCCATCGAGAGGGCCCAAACCTGGGTAAACATCGTGTCCCCCGCCTCCTGTTACCATTAGCCTTAGACGCACAGTTCGGGACCCCCTACCCAAGATTCGCCGGTTTTGACACCAACACTCGCTACTTATAGTTTTAGCACTTGCATACATCACCTTACTAGAAACTACTTGTCATTTCCTTCCGCTCCTCGTTGGGTTCGACACTCTTACTTATCGAAAATAGATACAATTGATACCCTATACTTGTGGGTCATCAAGGCAATTTTCTGGCACCGTTGCTGGGGAGTGAAGCGCCTTTTGGTAAGTGGAATCCGGTAAGGAAACATTTATATAGTGTGCTGAAATTTATTGCCACTTGTTACTATGGAAAACAATCCTTTGAGGGGTTTGTTCGGGGTATCTTCACCTCATCCGGAACCAAAATTAGTTACTCCTCAACCTACTGCACCTACTGAAAATATTGAATATGAAATCCCTTCGGGTATGATAGAACAACTGCTAGCTAATCCTTATGCAGGAGATGGAACTGAACATCCTGATATGCACTTGATACATGTGGAACAAATTTGTGGATTGTTTAAGCTTGTAGGTTTACCCAGGGATGAAGTGATTAAAAATGTTTTCCCTTTATCTGTGAAGGGAAAAGCATTGGCATGGAATAGGCTATGCGATGATATTGGATCATGGAATTGGAACCGTCTAAAATTGGAGTTCCATCAAAAAATTTATCCTATGCATCTAGTTCATCGTGATCGTAATTATATATATAATTTTTGGCCTCGTGAAGGAGAAAGTATCGCTCTAGCTTGGGGGAGGCTTAAGTCGATGTTATATTCATGCCCCAATCATGAGCTCTCAAGAGAAATTATTATTCAGAATTTTTATGCTCGGCTTTCTCGTAATGATCAAACCATGCCGAATACTTCTTGTGCTGGTTCTTTTATGAAGAAAACTATTGAATTCCGATGGGATCTTTTGGAAAGAATTAAATGCAACTCTGAAGATTGGGAACTTGACAAAGGTAAAGAGTCGGGTATAAAGCTTAAGTATGATTGTGTTAAATCTTTTATGATACCGATGCTTTTCAAAAGTTTAGCACTAAATATGGACTTGACTCTGAAATAGTAGCCTCTTTTTGTGAATCATTTGCTACTCATGTTTAACTTCCTAAAGAGAAGTGGGTTAAATATCACCCACCTATTAAAGATGAATTAAAGAACCAGTACCAGTTAAAGAAGAAACTATACTTTATAATGTTGATCCAGTTGTTCCTTCTGCTTATTTTGAGAAACCACCTTTCCCTGTTAGGATAAAAGAACATGCTAAAGTTTCAACGGTGGTTAACAAAAGCTATATTAGAACACCTAAACCTGATGAAGAACTAATGTAGAACCTAGCATTGCTATGGTTAAAGATCTCTTGGAAGAAGATATGGATGGTCATGTTATTTACTTCTGTGAAGAAGCTGCTAGAATTGTTAAATCTGAGGGGAAAGATAAACATAGACCACTTGTTGCCATGCCTGTTGTTTCATTTAAAATAGGAGATCATTGTTATAATGGTTTATGTGACATGGGTGCTAGTGTGAGTGCCATTCCCCACTCCTTATATGAAGAAATTAGAGATGAAATAGCACATGCTAAATTAGAAGACATAGATGTTACTATTAAACTTGCTAATAGAGATACTATATCACCAATTGAGATTCTTAGAGATGTTGAAGTCTTGTGTGGGAAGATAAAATACCCTACTAATTTTCTTGTTCTTACCATCCCACAGGATAAATTTTGTCCCATTATATTTGGTAGACCTTTCCTAAACACCGTTAATGTTAAAATTGATTGTAAGAAACAAACTGTCGGTGTTAGCTTTGGTGATGAATCTCACGAGTTTAATTTTCCCAAGTTTAGTAGAAATCATCATGAAAAATAATTGCCAAGTAAGGATGAATTAATTGGTCTTGCTTCTATTGCTGTGCCACCTACTGATCCTTCAGAACAATACTTGCTAGATCATGAGAATGATTTACATATGCATGAAAGAAATGAAATAGATAAGATCTTCCTTGAACAACGTCCTCTGCTTAAACACAATTTGCCTATTGAAACTCTTGGAGGTCCTCCTCCACCTAAAGGTGACCCTGTGTTTGAATTAAAAAAATTGCCAGACACTTTGAAATATTCTTATCTTGATGAAAAGAAGATATATCCTGTTATTATCAGTATTAACCTTCCAGAACATGAAGGAGAACGATTATGGAAAGTTCTAAGGAAACACCGAGCTACTATTGGGTATACTCTTGATGATTTAAAGGGCATTAGTCCCACTCTATGTCTGCACAAAATTAATGTGGAACCTGATGCTAGACCAGTTTTTGATCATCAACATCGGTATCCAAAGATGAAAGAAGTGGTGAGAACGGAAATATTAAAACTTCTGAAGTAGGTTTAACCTATCCTATAGCTCATAGTAAATGGGTATGTCCTATTCATTGTATCTCTAAGAAGGGAGGTATTACTGTTGTTCCTAATGATAAGAATGAACTTATTCCACAAAGAATTGCCACGGGGTATAGAATGGTAATTGATTATAGAAAATTAAATAAAGCTACTAGAAAAGATCATTACCCTCTGCCTTTTATTGATCAAATGTTGGAAAGACTATCTAAGCACACACATTTTTGCTTCCTTGATGGATACTCTGGCTTTTCACAAATACCTGTTTTACAATCTGATCAAGAAAAGACCACTTTTACTTATCCTTTTGGAACATTTGCTTATAGACGTATGCCTTTTGGTTTATGTAATGCACCTGCTACCTTTCAAAGATGTATGACTGCTATATTCTCTGACTTCTGTGAAAATATTGTTGAGGTTTTCATGGATGACTTTTCTGTTTATGGGAAGTCCTTTGATGATTGTTTAAGCAATCTTGAGCGAGTTTTGCAGAGATGTGAACAAACAAATCTTGTCTTGAATTGGGAGAAGTGCCACTTTATGGTTAATGAGGGCATTGTCTTGGGTCATAAAATTTCCAAAAAAGGTATTGAAGTGGACCAAGCTAAGGTTGATGCAATCGAGAAAAGGCCATGTCCTAAGGACATCAAAGGTATTCGTAGTTTCCTAGGTCATGCTGGATTTTATAGGAGATTTATTAAAGACTTCTCTAAAATTCCTAGGCCTCTTACTAGTCTTTTGCAAAAGGATGTTCCTTTTGTTTTCAATGATGATTGTTTAGAAGCCTTTGAAACACCCAAGAAAGCCTTAATTTCTGCACCCATTGTTCAACCGGCTGATTGGAACTTGCCTTTTGAAATTATGTGTGATGCTAGTGATTATGCTGTTGGTGTTATTCTAGGACAAAGAGTTGATAAGAAGTTGAATGTTATTCATTATGCTAATAAAACTCTAGACAATGCTCAAACAAATTATGCTACTACTGAAAAAGAATTTTTAGCAGTTGTGTTTGCTTGTGATAAATTTAGACCTTATATTGTTGATTCCAAAGTTACTGTTCACACAGACCATGCTGCTATTAGATATCTTATGGAAAAGAAAGATGCTACGCATAGACTTATTTGCTGGGTTCTCTTGTTACAAGAATTTGATTTACATGTTATTGATAGAAAAGGAGCTGAGAACCCCGTAACAGATAACTTGTCTAGGCTTGAAAATGTGCTAGATGACCCACTACCTATTGATGATAGTTTTCCTGATGAGCAGTTAGCTACAATAAATGTTGCTAATGGTACTCCTTGGTATGCTGATTATGCTAATTACATTGTTGCTAAATATTTACCTCCTAGCTTTACATACCAACAAAAGAAAAAAATTCTTCTATGATTTAAGACATTACTTTTGGGATGACTCACATCTTTATAAAGAAGGAGTAGATGGTACTATCATATGTTGTGTACCTGAGCATGAACAGGGACAAATCCTACGGAAATGTCACTCCGAAGCTTATGGAGGGCATCATGCTGGAGATAGAACTGCTCACAAGGTATTGCAATCAGGATTTTATTGGCCTACTCTCTTCAAGGATGCCCGTAAGTTTGTCTTATCTTGTGATGAATGCCAAAGAATAGGTAATATTGGTAAGTGATGACCCGCAAGTATACGGGATAGTTGTAGCCTCTTTAGATAAGTAAGAGTGTCGAACCCAACGAGGAGCTAAAGGTAGAACAAATATTCTCTCAAGTCCTATCTGCCACTGATACGACTCTACGCATGCTTAGTGTTCACTTTACCTAGAACAAGTATGAAACTAGAAGTACTTTGTAGGTGTGATAGGATAGGTTTGCAAGATAAGAAAGAGCACGTAAATAAAAGCTAGGGGCTGTTTAGATAAAGATACAATAAAGTAAATATAGCGAGTGCGGAAAAGTGGTGGTAGGAGTTGTTGAATTGTCCCTAAGCAATTGACTATGTTACTAGACCGGTAATCACTATTGCAATTCTATTTGAGGGAGAGGCATAAGCTAACATACTTTCTCTTATTGGATCATATGCACTTATGATTGGAACTCTAGCAAGCATCCGCAACTATTAAAGATCATTAAGGTAAAACCCAACCATAGCATTAAAGCATCAAGTCCCCTTTATCCCATACGCAAACAACCTACTTACTCGGGTCTGTGCTTTTGTCACTCACGCCACACACCATAAGCAAATCATGAACATATTGCAGACCCTACAGCGGGGATCCCTCACGCTTGCACAACACGGAGAGCACTATAGGACAACGCCAATAATAAAACATGCAACTCAAAACAATCATAGCAATTCATCAATTACCGACAGGACAACGAAAATCTACTCAGACATCATAGGATGGCAACACATCATTGGATAATAATATGAATCATAAAGCACCATGTTCAAGTAGAGGGTACAGAGGGTTGCGGGCTAGTGGACCACTGAATATAGAAGGGGGAAGGTGATGGAGATGTTGGTGAAGATGGCGGAGGTGTTGGTGAAGATCGCGGTGATGATGATGGCCCCCGGCAGCGTTCAGGCGCTACCGGAAGCAAGGGGGAGAGGGGCCCCCTTCTTCTTCTTCTTCCTTGACCTTCTCCCTAGATGGGAGAAGGGTTTCCCCTCTGGTCCTTGGTCCCATGGCGTGGGAGGGGCGAGAGCCCCTCCAAGATTGGATCTGTCTCTCTGTCTCTCTCTGTTTCTGCGTTCCCAGATCCTTCCCCTTCACCGTTTCTTTTATATCCGGAGATCCGTAACTCTGATTGGGGTGAATATTTCGCCCAGATTTTTCTCATAAAATTAGCTTTCTTGCGGCAAAAGAAGGGCATCAACTGCCTTACGGGTGGCCCACGAGGGTGCCAGGTGCGCCCAGGGGGGAGGGGGCGTGCCCCCCTGTCTCGTGGCCACCTCAGACACCGTTTCGCGTTGATTCTTCCTCCAGAAATTCCCAAATATTCCAAAATAATTCTCCATCCATTTTTATTCCGTTTGGACTCCGTTTAATATGGGGTTTCTGCGAAACATAAAACATGCAACAGGCATGAACTCGCACTGGGCACTGGATCAATATGTTAGTCCCAAAAATAATATAAAAAGTTGCCAAAAGTATATGAAAGTTTAAGAATATTGGCATGGAACAATCAAAAATCATAGATACGACGGAGACGTATCAACATCCCCAAGCTTAATTCCTGATCGTCCTCGAGTAGGTAAATGATAAAAAAGATAATTTTTGATGTGGAGTGCTACCTAGCATAATCTTGATCATATATCTAATCATGCCATGAATATTAAGACACGAGTGATTCAAAGCAATTGTCTATCATTTGACATAAAAAATGATAATACTTCGAGCGTACTTAATAAAGCAATCATGTCTATTCAAAACAACATGGCCAAAGCAAGCTTATCCCTACAAAATCAAATAGTTTGGCCATGCTTCATTTTTGTCACACAAAATGCTCCCATCATGGACAACCCCGATGACAAGCCGAGCAATTGGTTCACACTTTTTAACGCGCTTCAGCTTTTTCAACCCTCACACAATACATGAGCAAAAGCCATGGATATAGCACTATAGGTGGAATAGAATATGATGGTGGAGGTTTATATGGAGAAGACAAAAAAAGGGAGAAAGTCTCACATCGACGTGACTAATCAACGGGCTATGGAGATGCCCATCAATTGATGTCAATGCAAGGAGTAGGGATTGCCATGCAACAGATGCACTAAGAGCTATAAGTGTATGAAAGCTCAAACTGAAAACTAAGTGGGTGTGCATCCAACTTGCTTGCTCATGAAGACCTGGGGCATTTGAGTAAACCCATCGTTGGAATATACAAGCCAAGTTCTATAATGAAAAATTCCCACTAGTATAAGAAAGTGACAACATAGGAGACTCTCTATATGAAGAACATGGTGCTACTTTGAAGCACAAGTGTGGTAAAAAGGTAGTAATATTGCCCCTTTTTGTCTTTTTTTTTATTTTTTTATTTTTTTTCTTTTTGCGGGCTTCTTTGGCCCCTTTTTTATTTAGGCTTCTTTGGCCTTTCCTTTTTTTTCCTTTTTTCTTTTTTTTCATGGGGCAATGCTCTATAATGATGATCATCACACTTTTATTTACTTACAACTCAATATTGATGGTGGAAGGTGATGGATATGTTGGTGAAGATGGCGGAGGTGTTGGTGAAGATCGCGATGATGATGATGGCCCCCGGCAGCGTTCCGGCGCTACCGGAAGCAAGGGGGAGAGGGCCCCCTTCTTCTTCTTCTTCTTCTTCTTCCTTGACCTTCTCCCTAGATGGGAGAAGGGTTTCCCCTCTGGTCCTTGGCTCCCATGGCGTGGGAGGGGCGAGAGCCCCTCCGAGATTGGATCTATCTCTCTGTCTCTCTCTGTTTCTGCGTTCCCAGATCCTTCCCCTTCACCGTTTCTTTTATATCCGGAGATCCGTAACTCCGATTGGGGTGAATCTTTCGCCCAGATTTTTCTCATAAAATTAGCTTTCTTGCGGCTAAAGAAGGGCATCAACCGCCTTACAGGTGGCCCACAAGGGTGCCAGGCACGCCCGGGGGGAGGGGGCGCGCCCCCTGTCTCGTGGCCACCACGGACACCGTTTCGCGTTGATTCTTCCTCCGGAAATTCCCAAATATTCCAAAATAATTCTCCGTCCATTTTTATCCCGTTTGGACTCCATTTGATATGGGGTTTCTGCGAAACATAAAACATGCAACAGACATGAACTGGCACTGGGTACTAGACCAATATGTTAGTCCCAGAAATAATATAAAAAGTTGCCAAAAGTATATGAAAGTTGAAGAATAATGGCATGGAACAATCAAAAATTATAGATACGACGAAGACGTATCAGTAAGCATCAAGAAATGCCTATGAATTATTCACTTGTTATTGAACCATTTGATGTTTGGGGGTTTGATTACATGGGACCTTATCCTTCCTCTAATGGGTATACACATATTTTGGTTGCTGTTGATTATGTTACTAAATGGGTAGAAGCTATTCCAACTAGTAGTGCTGATCACAACACCTCTATCAAATTGCTGAAGGAAGTTATTTTCCCAAGGTTCAGAGTCCCTAGATATTTAATGACTGATGGTGTTTTCACACTTTTTTCATGGTGCTTTTCGTAAAATGCTTGCTAAATATGATGTTAACCATAGAATTTCATCACCTTATCATTCTCAGTCTAGTGGTCAAGTTGAACTTAGCAATAGGGAAATAAAATTAATTTTGCAAAAGACTATCAATAGGTCGAGGAAGAATTGGTCTAAGAAATTAGATGATGCACTTTGGGCTTATAGAACAGCATATAAAAATCCTATGGGTATGTCTCCTTATAAAATGGTATATGGAAAAGCTTGCCATTTGCCTCTTGAGTTAGAACAGAAAGCATACTGGGCAATTAAAGAACAAAACTATAATTTCAAACTTGTTGGTGAAAAGAGGTTATGTGATATTAGCTATTCAGATGAATGGAGAACCTAGGCTTATGAAAATGCAAAATTATTCAAAGAGAAAGTTAAAATATGGCATGACGAAAGAATTCAAAAACGTGAGTTTAAAGTCGGAGTATATGTTCTTTTGTACAACTCTCGTTTCAGATTCTTTGCAGGAAAACTCCTCTCAAAATGGGAAGGCCCATATGTCATCGAGGAGGTCTACCAGTCTGGAGCCATCAAAATAAATAATTTCGAAGGTACTAGCCCGAAGGTTGTCAACGGGTAACAAAAAAGCATTATATCTCAGGTACGCCTATTAATGTTGAAAGTAATATTATCCAAACTTTGACACCGGAAGAACACATAAAAGAGTCCTTACGGAACACTCCAGAATCATCAAAATAAAGAGGTACGTGATACACTAAGTGAACGGACTCCAAAAAAATCTGCAAAAATATTTTTTGTCAGTTTTGGAATATTTAGAATTTTGGAAATAAAGAAATTGCCGGGAAGTGTACCCTGGTGTGCACAATACACCAGGGCACGCCAGGCATGCCTGGCGCGCCCAGGTGGGTTGTGCCCACCTGGGACACCTTCCGAACTCCGTTTTCTGCTGTATACTTGTCCTCCAAGATAAAAAATCTATGTATACTTCCCGAACCTATTGATCACCGTGTCGCGAAGAAATCCTTTGTTCTCTTTTCTTGCTGTCTCTGGTCTGATTTATCAAGCCAGGCATCATGTCTTCCTCTTCCTTCCACAATATGGAAGAAGATGCTTGGCTGATGAAGATCGAGACGAAGAGGGAGGAGCCTACGAACGTCATCAAGGGAGGCAAGGGCAAGGAAGCTACCAGGTCTATCCCCGGTGGCAGCACTGGTGACCGAGGAGGAGGAAGAAGATATCCTTAAGCCCTACCTTACTCATCTTACTCCTGCTGAGATTGAAGCTTTTCGCGTTATTGAAATAGTTCGCATACAAAATAAATATCCCACTCGCAAAAATATTTTGCATCAAGAGCATATCACATATCTCTGGAGCATTATCCGTCGGTTGGAGAATCTCTTGATCCTTAAGGATAGGATCGCTTCTTCATCATCATCTTCTTCACCACCAAAGGAGAATTGAGTATTGGGTATGTGCACTCCCTTGGCTTCTGCCAAGCTTGGGGAAGGTGGCCCGATATTGTATCATCCCACTATCTTTTTGCTTTTACTTATCTTAGATTGATCCTTTTTGCTTAAATGAATAAAAGTTTAGTTCGATCCTTTCTTCTTTGAGAGTTTGCTTAGTGATCTATCATTGTAATTGTCTGCAAGATATATAATAAAGTTTAGTTTGAGTTTTTGCTTTATTTACCTTCTTATTGTAAATAAATAAAAGAAATAAGAAAGAAAAAGGTGATTGAATAAAAGAAAGGAAACAAATCAATAGATCATATACTAATCCTATGGTAGGTGATGGCACCACATAAGGAAAAGTATAAGTAGAAAATTTTATTAGAGATTGACAAACATAGCATTAGTCAATGATGCAACTCTTGAAAGAATTAATAAGGGAAGAGAAGATTCACATATAAATATACTATCCTAGAAATCTTTTGTGATTGTGAGCCCTCATCAAAATATTATATGCCAAAGTTGTTGACGTTGGACAAGGAAGACAACTTAATGATTTATGTTTGTTTATATTCACATAGAAGTCATATTGTCATAGATCCTTAAACATGTGATGCTATACTACTTGTGCATCCAAAAACCCTTAAAACCAAATCATTTTCAAGTGTCTACCATACCTACCTAGGGATTGAGCAAGATCCCTCAAGTAAGTTGTCATCCATGCAAAAAGGCAATAAAAATGGCTTCTAAATATGTGAGGTCATTAAGGGTAAGAGAAAATTGAGCGTTGTACGAACTTGGAAGACAAAGAATAAAAGCAACAGACTGCATAATAAAGGTTGTCATCTTAAGGGGCAATACAACATGTCGTTCTTTTGCACTAAGGGATTGAGCATGCAAATAAATAAGCGCATGGCAACCTCTGCTTCCCTCTGTGAAGGGCCTATCTTTTACTTTTATGTATTTACTTTTATCAAAGAGTCAAAGTTTTCCTTCTATTCCATTTTATTTTCTCTTTTGGCAAGCATCATGTGGTGAGGAAAGATCTAGGCACACATGTCCAGTTGAATATAGATAGCATGAGTTATTATTGTTGACATCACCCTTGAGGTGAGTATGTTGGGAGGCGAAACTATGAGCCCCTATCTTTCTAAGTGTCCGACTGAAATGTTTTGCTCATGAGTACGAGGTGAGTGTTAGAAATCATAGAAGACTATATGATGGTTGAGTATGTGGACTTGCTAAAAGGCTCCAACACGTGACTCTTCCTGAAAAAGATGATAAATTGTAGTTGCAAAGTCGACTGAAAACATAGTTTGTTGGTTTTTAATAGAGTTTTTGCTTTACACTTTGATTATGTGTTGAACTGTTACTTATTCATGGGGAGTATATGATGCAAAAAGTCTTATGTTCAATTATGTTGCTGTTATAATAATCAACATGATGCTTCTATGTTCGTATTTCTATTTTTACCGACACCTCTCTCTCCAAACATGTGGACATGTTTTTTGATTTCGGTTTTTGCTTGAGGACAAGCGAGGTCTATGCTTGGGGGAGTGGATACGTCCATTTTGCATCATGTTTTCTTACTGTTATTTATAATATTTTTATCAATAATAATGCTTTTTGGAGTAATTCTAATGCCTTTTATCTCATAAATTGCAAGGTACACACCAAGAGGGAGAATTCTAGCAGCCGGCAATTTGGACCTGAAAAAGCTACGTCAGGCTACCTATTCTGCACAACTCCAAACAAGCTGAGCCTTCATGAGAATTTTTATGGATTATTTAAGGAATATTGGAGCAAATAACTACCAGAGGGGGCCCACCAGGTGGGCACAACCCACCTGGGGCGCTAGGGAGCCCAAGCGTGCCCTTGTGTGTTGTGCCCTCCTCGGCCCACCTCCGGTGCCCATCTTCTGGTATATAGGTCATTTTTACCTAGAAAAAAATAAAGGGAGGACATTCAGGACGAAGGGCCGCCGTCTCGAGGCGGAACTTGGGCAGGAGCACTTTTGCCCTCCGGTGGAGCGATTCTGCCGGGGGAACTTCCCTCCCGGAGGGGGAAATCATTGTCATCATCATCACCAACAACTCTCCCATCTTGGGGAGGGCCATCTCCATCAACATCTTCACTGCACCAACTCCTCTCAAACCCTAATTCATCTCTTTCTTTCAATCTTTGTATCAGAACTATAGATTGGTGCCCGTGGGTGACTAGTAGTGTTGATTACATCTTGTAGTTGATTACTATATGTTTTATTTGGTGGAAGATTATATGTTTAGATCCATTATGTTATTCACTATCCCTCTGATATTGAGCATGTTTATCATTGGTGAGTAGTTACTTTTGTTCTTGAGGTCACAGGAGAAATCATGTTGCAAGTAATTATTTGAATTTGATATGTATTTGATATTTTGATAGTATGTATGTTGTGATTCCCTTAGTAGTGTCATGTGAACGTCGACTACATGACACTTCACCATATTTGGGCCTAAGGGAATAGATGGTGGGTTGCGAGCGTGACAGAAACTTAAACCCCAGTTTATGCACTATTCTGTAAGGGACCGATTGGATCCTAGAGTTTAATGCTATGATTAGAATTTACTCTTAATACTTTTCTCGTAGTTGCGGATGCTTGTGGGAGGGTTAATCATAAGTAGGAGGTTTGTTCAAGTAAGAACATCACCTAAGTACCGGTCCACCCACATATCAAATTATCAAAGTAACAAACACAAATCAAACCAACATGATGAAAGTGACTAGATGAAATTCTCGTGTACCCTCAAGAATGCTTTGCTTATTATAAGAGACCGTTTTGGCCTGTCCTTTGCCTCAAAAGGATTGGGCTACCTTGCTGCATACTTATTTTTAGTATCATTACTTGCTCGTTACAAATTATCTTGCTATCGAACTACTCGCTACTTACAGTTTCAGCACTTGCAGACATCACCTTATTGAAAACTATTTGTCATTTCCTTCTGCTCCTCATTGAGTTTGACACTCTTACTTATCGAAAAGAGCTACAGTTGATCCCCTATACTTGTGGGCCATCAAGAGTTCATTTAGCAAAACTCAGTTCATAATCAGTACATTCAGTTAAAAATGCAGCACATTCACTTAATCATTTAGTTCTAACAATGCAAAAAGTACAACAATTTAAGTTAACAAGTTCACATAATTCAGAAAACTAGCTCATTGAATTTACAGGACTGATTGAGTTCACCACTACATATGAACAACAGGGTACAATCAAACACCTAATGCGTGACCAGATTTGACAACTTTCAAACATGTGACACAATATTTGGCCACCTCGCAAACCCCCTATAAAACGGTAAAACCTAGCACTATTCAGTACAAGCACAATCAATAGCAGGAGGAAGTGCTTCCAGTGAACGTAAATCAAACGATGCAAAACAGGGCATAGATATGAACCACAAATGCGTTCGACCAAAACTTCGTAACCAAAATTCAAGTTTCTCCTTTTTATGTCAATGCAATCCATACTTTGGTTTCTCCTTGGTCCGTTTGAAAATACATGCAAGAATTGTTTTGTAGTGATGAATAATATGCAGAATGGGAGGAGCAGATTCTAATAGATGTGAGCTTACTGATTAGAAATATGTACATGATTGTTCTCCTGGACAGATCATGTAGCACTACCATAAGAATAGTGTTAATTTTGACAGCAATTGATGTCTATTTTGGTTGTGTCAATTTTCAGTGTACCACCCACCATAACACTTCTGCTGCATCGACTATTTTGATGTTGCCTAAAAAGGAAACCTTTTAGTGAACCAACATTTATATGGCTTTAAATACAGTTATTACTAAGTTTTCTTTGCTGAAGTCAAAAGATAGTTTTCTGAAATCTTGGGATCTCTAGCACTACAAGAAATACGTCAACTTGCGACCATCACTATTGGTCACTGGATGGTCATTGTTTTCCATTTGCGATGTTTTTGTGACCAAAAACAGATGGTCAAAAGCTGGTAGTTGTAAACTGAAATTAATGACCTTCTTCGGGATAAGGTCGTGGAAGGCAACGACCAAAACAAAAAGTCATTGATCCTACGACCTTCTATTTTGGTCGCTAGTTGTCTACCTAGGTGTCAGTGTCAAAACTGGCGGATCTCGGGTAGGGGGTCCCAAACTGTGCGTGTAAGGTCGATGGTAACAGGAGGCGGGGGACACGATGTTTACCCAGGTTTGGGCCCTCTCTATGGAGGTAATACCCTACTTCCTGCTTAATTGATCTTGATGAATATGAGTATTACAATAGTTGATCTACCACGAGATCATAGTGGCTAAACCCTAGAAGTCTAGCCTATATGATTATGACTGTATATGTCTGCCTCTACGGACTAAGCCCTCCAGTTTATATAGACACCGGAGGGGACTAGGGTTGTACAAAGTCAGTTATAGAGAAAGGAATCTTCATATCCGATCGCCAAGCTTGCCTTCCACGCCAAGGAGAGTCCCATCCGGACACGGGACGAAGTCTTCTATCTTGTATCTACATAGTCCATCAGTCCGGCCCACATCAATAGTCCGGACGATCGAGGACCCCCTAATCCAGGACTCCCTCGCCAGGCCACATCGGATCTGACATGGCTAGCTGACGTGGCAAAATTGCTACCAAATGAAAAGGTCATTGATAAGAATCAGCCCGGTCAAGTTCAGTGTTTTACATGGGCTGAGCCCAACAATTCAACCTTTTTTATATTTTTCCATCAATTTTTGGTCGGAATCATGGGCCAAGCCAATATGGAAGGCTTTTTTATTGTTGGTTCACGACCATTTTGTCTAAACAATTTCATTTTCTTTTTTTATTAAATGGGTCCACTAGTCAGATGGGTCCCAATTGTCAGGTTCTGGTAACAGGTTTCCATTTGTCATGTTGTGGTAAGTGGGTCCCATCTATCAGACTCATATTCTTCATATTTCAAGCAGTATTTAGATTGGTAGAGACAAAAAAACACATTATACTTAAACAAGAGCAACCAGATCACATAATACAAGCTCTATCTGTGCCACTACAAAGAGCCATGTGTAATACAATACTTTACAAGCTCTGTAAGTGTAACAAGCTCTACAATTGAAATACAGTACTGCTTCACAAGCTCCTGTCATGAACAACATACTGGACTCCCTGGACTCGCTCGTATTTCTAAGCAACTTCAATAGGACAAAAACTTCGGTATTCAGGGTTGGGACCATAGTCAGATGAACAACACGCCAAACTCGCTCGACGGCGATAGTCAGGGCTTGGACCAAACAAAATAGCAACATGGCTTCCTCTGTCATCCTGTTACATGAGTCAGAGAAGAATGCGAAAAAATTGGGCAAATATATTATGAACAGACCATTCAAGAAAAGGACATTTATTTAGAATGATAACACAAATTCAGCTAGTACCATGCTTTTTGTTGCGGAGCTAGTTAAAATGAGATACTAGTTCATATAAGAAACAGAGACACAATATGAATATGCATGGCACAAGTGCAGGTTGTGCAAAAAAACTACACTACAACACATTGCGCCTAAAACAAAATACCATTCTACTATCACGACCATAAATTCAACTGGCAAGATCTAACAATACTCGTTAGCACATGCATACTAACATCACAAAGGCAGGAGAGAATAACGGGAACCAAGGAAGATACTTGTGGATGATAGCGTCGACGATGATTTGGATTGAGTTAGCATTGATGAGGAAGTGGATGATGTCCATGGTGTGCTTTAGATGCACACAGCCATGAGCATCTTGCCGCTGTTGCATCTGTTCGCTCAATGATGGGTACCAATGCATCCAAGTAGAACAAAACCACCAACATTAACCCACAACTTCAAGTACAGGCAAGTATATATCAAGTGATAGTGAAAACAAGTTGATAAAAACACTGTAAATATCTATTTCATGTCATGCAGAATTCAAACCGAATAAACCTATGCATATGGAGGTGAAATATTACAAAGAAAGCACTCATCAGGTAGCATGTATGCAAAATCTCTATGTCGGCAGTAGTAAATACTCTCTGTGTTAGCAGTAGTAAAACTCATGCAGTACCATGTTAAGAACTTTGAGTCAGAAAAGCTAGAAGTGTCTCTTAAGAGAGACCAGAACTTAGAATTAAGGCACATATCATATTCTGAACAACATCAACACCATGGTAGTAACAATTAACAGTAGTAGGACATCAATGGGGCACAACTTTGTTAACTGCAGACGGACGGACAGATGGACAGACAATTACCTTCTCGAGGCAGGGGCAAGCGTCCTTAAAGTCGAGGAAGATGAGTGTGAGGGCGGCGCTAATGGCACTCCAGGACATGTTGAGGCCGAGCAGCAGCGCGACGAGCATGCCCAATGGCGTACATGCTGAAGGTGATTTTCTCCCTGGATTCAGTGCATGGAACAACCCCCTTCCGTTCCCAACAGCAGCAAGGTACTGGTGCTATTGCCATGCAAAGAAAAATCTTGTAAGCATGATAGAAGCCTGGGATGGCAGGAAATGAAAATCCTATCTTACAACATGAGCAAAGCACTAGTTACAAGCATGATAGAAGGTTGGGTGAAGAATATACGAAACTGAACCAATCAATTCAATTCAAAGGGTGTATCTTGTGTAAATGATGCTAGCAATCTCAGTTTCATGCATATATATATATATATATAGCAGAAATTTTATTATATAATCCTAACTCCATACTTAATAGATCTTCATTCCTCAAAATACTCAACAAAAAGTATTCCCAACCACAAGCAACAAGATGAGCGGGGTTTGGGCGAGATCCAGCGAGGTGCAGGGCTGCTCGTTGGGTAACTAGTACCTGGATGTATGGAGTGAGGAGGGAGAGTGAAGGAAATATGCCCTAGAGGCAATAATAAAGTTATTATTTATTTCCTAATTTCATGATAAATGTTCATTATTCATGCTAGAATTGTCATGTGTGAAAACATAGACAAAACATAGTGTCCCTAGTATGCCTCTACTTGACTAGCTCGTTAATCAAAGATGTTATGTTTCCTAACCATAGACATGTGTTGTCATTTGATGAACGAGATCACATGATTAGGAGAATGATGTGATGGACAAGGCCCATCCGTTAGCTTAGCATTATGATCGTTACAGTTTCATTGCTACTGCTTTCTTCATGACTTATACACGTTCCTCAAACTATGAGATTATGCAACTCCCGAATACCGGAGGAACACCTTGTGTGTTATCAAATGTCACAACATAAATTGGTGATTATAAAGATGCTTTATAGGTGTCTCCAAAGGTGTTTGTTGGGTTGGCATAAATTAAGATTAGGATTTGTAACTCCGTGTTTCAAAGAGGTATCTCTGGGCCCTTTCGGTAATGCTCATCACTATAAGCCTTGCAAGCAATGTGACTAATGAGTTAGTTGCGGGATGAAGTATTACGGAACGAGTAAAGATACTTGCCAGTAACGAGATTGAACTAGGTATGATGATACCGACGATCGAATCTCAGGCAAGTAACATACCAATGACAAAGGGAACAACGTATGTTGTTATGCAGTTTGACCGATAAAGATCTTCATAGAATATGTAGTAGCCAATATGAGCATCTAGGTTCCGCTGTTGGTTATTGACCAGAGATGTCTCGGTCATGTCTACATAGTTCTCGAACCCATAGGGTCCGCACACTTAAGGTTCGATGATGATTTGTATTATGAGTTATGTGTTTTGATGAACGAAGTTTGTTCGAAGTCTCAGATGAGATCACGGACGTGACGAGGAGTCTCTAAATGGTCAAGACATAAAGATTGATATATTTGAAGGCTATATTCGAACATCGGAATGGTTCCGGACAAGTTCGGGTATTTTCTGGAGTAGTGGGAGGTTACCTGAAGCCCCTGGGAGAAATAATGGGCCTTATTGGGCCATATGGGAAAGGAGGAGGCGGGCCAAGGGGAGGTGGCACGCCCCCCATGGGTTCAAATTGGACTAGGGGAAGGGGCAGCTCCCCCTTGCCCTTTCCTACGCCCTCTCTCTTTCCCTCTTTCCTTCTCCCCTACTCTGAAAAGGAAAAGGACTCCTACTAGGACTTGGAAGTCCTAGTACGACTCCATACTCTTGGCGCGCCCCCTAGGGCCGGCCTCCTCCTCCTCCCTCCTTTATATACGGGGAAGGGGGGCACCCTAGAACACACCAAGTCTTCTCTTAGTCATTTGTGATGCCCCCCTCCACAGTTACACACCTCGATCATATCATCATAGTGCTTAGGCGAAGCGCTGCACCGGTAACATCGCCATCACCATCACCACGCCGTCGTGCTGACGGAACTCACCCTCGTCCTCAACTGGATCAAGAGCACGAGGGACGTCATCGGGATGAATGTGTGTTGAACGCGTAGGTGCCGTACGTTCGGTACTTGGATCGGTTGGATTGCGTAGACGTTCGACTACATCAACCGCGTTACTTAACGCTTCCGCTTTCGGTCTACGAGGATACATGGACACACTCTCCCCTCCCGTTGCTATGCATCTCCTAGATAGATCTTGTGTGATTGTAGGAATTTTTTTGAAATTACTGTGTTTCCCAACTGTGGTATCGGAGCCAGGTCTATGCGTAGATGTTTTATGCACGAGTAGAACAAAAAGAGTTGTGGGCGATAATAGTCATATTGCTTACCGCCAACGTCTTACTTTGATTAGACGGTATTGTTGGATGAAGTGGCCCAGACCAACATTACATGACCGCGTTCTTGAGACTGGTTCTACCGACATGTTTTTGCACATAGGTTGCTGGTGGGTGTCTGTTTCTCCAACTTTAGTTGAATTGAGTTTGACTACGGCTGGTCCTTGTTGTAGTTTAAAACAGCTCACTTAACGAAAAATCGTTGTGATTTTAATGCGTAGGTAAGAACGGTTCTTGCTAGAAGCCCGTAGCAGCCATGTAAAACTTGCAACAACAAAGTAGAGGACGTCTAACTTGTTTTTGCAGGGCTTGCTGTGATGTGATATGGTCATGACATGATGTGATATAAATTGTTGTATGAGATGATCATGTTTTGTAACAAAGTTATCGGCAACTGGCAGGAGCCACATGGTTGTCGCTTTATTGTATGCAATGCAATCGCCATGTAATTGTTTTACTTTATCACTAAGTGGTAGTGGTAGTCGTAGAAGCAATAGATGGCGAGACGACAATGATGCTACATTGGAGATCAAGGTGTCGCGCCGGTGACGATGGATATCATGATGATGCTTCAGTGATGGAGATCATGAGCACAAGATGATGATGGCCATATCATGTCACATATTTTGATTGCATGTGATGTTTATCTTTTATGCATCTCATTTTTCTTAGTACGCCGGTAGCATTATA
The DNA here is from genome assembly GCF_002162155.2 of Triticum dicoccoides. Taxonomy (NCBI): domain Eukaryota; kingdom Viridiplantae; phylum Streptophyta; class Magnoliopsida; order Poales; family Poaceae; genus Triticum; species Triticum dicoccoides. The sequence continues at coordinate 94,452,513 of NC_041385.1, read as the reverse complement.
AGATGATCCCTTACTGAATTTCAAGGTATAAGTGTTCTCCCTTAGTATGCACCGTTGCGACAGTTCGTCGTGCCGAGACACCACATGATGATCTGGTGTGATAAGCTCTATGTTCACATACAATAGGTGCAAGCTAGTTTTGCACACGCAGAATACTCGGGTTAAACTTGACGAGCCTAGCATATGCACATATGGCCTCGGAACACTAGAGACCAAAAGGTCGAGCGTGAATCATATAGTAGATACGATCAGCATAGAGATGTTCACCATTGAAAACTACTCCATCTCACGTGATGATCGGACATGGATTAGTTGATATGGATCACGTGATCATTTATATGACTGGAGGGATGTCTATCTAAGTGGGAGTTCTTAAGTAATATGATTAATTGAACTTTAATTTATCATTAACTTAGTCCTGATAGTATTGTGCAAATTATGTTGTAGATTAATAGCTCACTTTGTAGCTTCCCTTTATTTTTTATATGTTCCTAGAGAAAAATAAGTTGGAAGATGATAGTAGCAATGATGCGGACTGGTTCCATGATCTGAGGTTTATCCTCATTGCTGCACAGAAGAATTATGTCCTTGATGCATCGCTAGGTGACAGACCTATTGTAGGAGTAGACACAGACGTTATGAACATTTGGCTAGCTCAATATGATGACTACTTGATAGTTTAGTGCACCATGCTTTATGGCTTAGAACAGGGACTTCAAAAACGTATGGAACGCCACATATCATATGAGATGTTCCAAGAGATGAAATTGGTACTTCATACTCATGCCCGTGTTGAGAGGTATGAGACCTCCGACAAGTACTTCGCCTAAAAGATGGAGGAGAATTGCTCAGCTAATGAGCATGTACTCAAAATGTCTAGGTACTACAATCGCTTGAATCAAGTGGGAGTTAATCTTCCAGATAAGATAGTGACTGACAGAGTTCTCTAGTCACCATCACCAAGTTACTGGAACTTCGTGGTGAACTATAGTATCCAAGGGATGACAAAAATGATTCCCTAGCTCTTCGTGATGGTGAAATCGATGAAGGTAGAAATCAAGAAAAAGCATCAAGTGTTGATGATTAACAAGACCACTAGTTTCAAGTAAAGGGCAAAGGGAAAGAAAGGGAACTTCAAATAGAATGGCAAGAAAGTTGTCACTCCCGTGAAGAAGCCCAAAGCTAGACCTAAGCCTGAAACTGAGTGCTTCTACTACAAAGGATATGGTCATTGTAAGGGGAACTACCCCAAATATTTGGTGGAAAAGAGGGATGACAAAGTGAACAAAGGTATATTTGATATACATGTTATTGATGTGTACCTTGCTAGTGTTCATTGTAGCCCCTGGGTATTCTATACTTGTTCGGTTGCTAAGATTAGTAACTTTAAACAGGAGTTACAGAATAAATAGAGACTAGTTAAGGATGTAGTGATGATGTATGTTAGAAGTGGTTCCAAGATTGATATGATCATCATCCCACACTCCCTATACTTTCGAGATTAGTGTTGAACCTAATAAATGTTATTTGGTGTTTGCGTTGAGCATGAATATGATTAGATCATGCACTACAAAAAAAGACACATCCGTGACAGTTTGGGCCGAACGAATTTTTTTTCTGTCATACATATGACACTTCTATGACGATAATTGTGACAAAACCCGGTATCATCATAGATGTGGTGGGCTCCTACTTCTATGAAAAAAAAATCATGACAGAAAATGGGCTTTTCGTCCTGGGCGGGACGGAGACGCAGCTGCATGACATTCTTTGGGCCGTCCATGACGGAAAAAACCATGGTAGAAGCGAGAGCGAGGAAAATTTCGAGGAGTTCCCGGTTACGGTGGGCGATCAGGGGCCGAGCGATGCGCGTTTCTCTCGTACACGTATGCGCATGTGTGCGAGGCGTTGGCTCTAACTGAACCTGAGCGAGGCGTTTGGCTCTAACTGAACCCAAGCGATTGCACTGCAGGCTACACGTTACTGAACCCGAGCGATCGATCGATGGCTGTTAACTGAACCCGATCTAGCGATTCCTTCGCTACTGCTGCTAACTGAAGCCGATCGATGCTGCCTCTCTGGATGAACAGTGAGCGTTGCGGGGGTTTGGATGAACAGTGAGCGGTGGGAGTGGATGAACAGGACCCGTGGGCGTTGCCTCTGGATGAACAGGACCCCGATCGATCGAGTCGGTTGGGGCTGGATGAACAGGACCCTGTGGAGGTCTGGATGAACAGGACGACCCCGTGGAGGGCTGGATGAATAGTAGATAGTGGAGGGGTGGATGAACAGTAGCCCGTGGAAGGGTGGTTGAACAGGAGCCCGTGGAGAGGGGTGGTTGAACAGTAGCCGGTGGAGTAGCATGCGGTGGAGGCTGGATGAGCAGGAACCCGTGGATGAACAGTCGCAGGTGGAGGCTGGAGGAGGTCGATGGTGGATGAACAGTAGCCCGTGGAGGCTGGAGGAGGTCGACGGTGGAGATGAACAGTATCCCGTGGAGTCCCGTTTTGCGGTACACCACACCACTCCAATGAACAGGACCCCCATTTCGACCGTAGCGCTCCAACACAAGTCCGTTTCGTCCGTTTTGCGGTACGCCACACCTCTCCCGATCAACAGGACCCCCGTTTTGACCATAGGAGGTCCGTTTCCTCCGTTTTGTGGCACGCCAGACCCCTCCCGATGAACAGGATCCCGTTTCGAAAGTGGCCGGTCGAACACAAGGCCGTTTCCTCCATTCCGTGGTACGCCAGGCCTTGTTTCCATCGCCTGTTCCGTCCAAGCCCTCCCGATGAACACGACGACGCATTCCGTTCCGACCTAGCCATGTACACGAGCCCTGGCCATACGTATGCACGGGTAGGCGTTCGAGACCTCGCTCGTATGTACACATACGTGGCCATATTTTCTTTCTTGCACACTGGCCGCTGTACGTATGTGTACATGCTACATGCGCGCCTCTACTACGACACGTGTGTGCCTCTACATCGACCAGTATATATGTGCGTACACATTCGCAACCAGAATGACAACACTATGTACACTTCGACCAGGTGGGTCCGGACTGTCAGGCACTTCCTTGCGTGTGAAGATGTAGCTGGTGCGTCCCAGTAGTCAGGGGGCGAATCGTTTTTTTGCCCGGACGCACTTCCTTGCGTGCGACGGTGTAGCTGGTGGGTCCCAGCAGTCAGGGGTGAATCGTTTTGTTTTTTTTGCCGGGACGCACTTCCTTGCATGCGAAGGTGTAGCTGGTGGGTCCCAACAGTCAGGGGGAAACATTTTTTCGCGAAATACGGTGGCCCGTCCGGTGGGTCCCCACTGTCAGGTGGAGGAATAATTATTTTGCGTGTAATAAGGAGGCACTTCCTTGCGGCTACCGTGGACCCAGCTGTCAGCCTTACCATGTACAGTACTCTTCCGATGGAAGTCGGTCGTTGACCACATTGACCATGTCACGCCGAGAGCACCACGGCAGTGGACGACGGCGAGGCCTAGGAAGGGACAACATGGAGCCGGGGAAGACGCAACAGTGGATGCCCACGCGAAGAGGAGTACGAGGGTTCACTGGTTCGGCTGCGGTGTGAGGCTGCCGTCGCTGCAGAATAACAGGGTGTGTGGGTGAGTAGAGGGATGGCCTGGCCAGCGGTGGAAGTAGTAGGGGGCGGTGAGGCCTCCGCGGCATCACAGCCGGCCACAGGAGGCAGGAGCATGCAGCACGACCAGCGCTGCTTTGGGCGGCTGGAGCACGAAGACCAAAGGTTGAAGAAGCACTACGGCCATTGGATGGACATCGTACGGTCACTGGAGCTAGAATCGTTCATATTGACTAAGTTGACAAATCCCTCCGTCCCCGTAAACTTAGTAGGCCCACAAGTCAGCCTCCCACCAAGGTGAGTCCTAGCTAGCAGGGGGAGTATTCATTTTTTTGTGCGTAATAAGGAGGCATTTCCGGTGGGTCCGAGCTGACAGCGGGGGGAACGTTTTTTTCACGAATTACAGAGGCCCTTCGGTGGGTCCCAGCTATCAGGTGGAGGAATCATTATTTTGCGTGTAATAAGGAGGCATTTCCCTGTGTGGGCCCCTACTGTTAGCCTCTTCCGATGGCTGTTGTTTGTTGACCATGTTGACTTCGCCGCGCCGAGAGCACAAATGCGGTGGACGAGGGCGAGGCCCAGGAAGAGAACAACCCGGAGCCAGCGAAGCCACCACAGTGGATGCCCACGCTGAGGGGAGAACGAGCGCTGACTGGTCGGCTGCGGGGTGAGGCTGACGTCATCGGAAAATAACAGGATGTGTGGGTGGTTAGAGGGATGGCCTGGTGGCAGCATAGCCAGCCATGGGAGGAGGGAGAGGCAGTCCCGTCGGTGCTGGTTTGGGTGCCTGGAGTAGGAAGATCAGAGATTGAAGAAGCACGACGGCCGTTGGATGGACATCCAACAGTCACTGCTGTGTGTTGACTAAGTTGACAAAGCCTTGCGTACGCTTCAAATTTTTTTAGGACAGCATCATCGTGAACCTAGTAGGCCGAGAAGTCAGCCTCCAAATCTATGGAAAACAACATACAACCCATTAGCCATTATTTTCAATAATTTACATCTCATTTGCTAATTCTTAAGGATATTTGAAGCCCATATTCTTTTTATTAGCATTACAGACCATATATTTCGGGCACTGCTAAAAAATTCAATGAAATTTTGCATATTTCGGTGGTGTCCGAACTCTTTTAATCACGAAATTTTGAGTCACGTTAAAAATAATTTTCAAAAAATTATATCAAAATAATATTCAAAAAACAATTCTCCACAAAAAAATGAATGAAATTTACAATCTTAACTAGCAAGATGCCCGTTCGTTGCACGGAACATGAAGATGCATTTGTATGAGTAGTTTATCTTGTGGGAGAAAATATGATATTTTAATGTAATTGCCAGTTGGCTTTGGTTTTTATAAGAGTAGAGAGTAGAGAAATCCTGAAAAAAAATGATATTTTAATGAAATTGCCGGTTGTCTTTGGTTTAAAAATTTACAGCCCATTTCTTACAACTTATAGCCTGTTTTCTGGGGAAGCCCATTTCTTACTACTTACATCCCTCTTCGTCTTGAAAGATTTGCAGCCCAGCGGGGCTGAGAAAAGCAAGTAGGCCTCGGTTTTGGTATTCTCCAAAAAAAAGAACTGGGCTAGCCAATTTCAGAAAGAAAAAATATATCAACTGGGCTCGTCATGTGCTTAATAAAAGCGTAAGCATGGGCTAGACGGGCCACAGCCCCCGCACGGTGCGCGGTTGAGCTTCGTCTCTGAAACTGAAAAACAACTGGGCGAGCTGTTGGGTCCCTGGTGTTATCCGCTTGTTGTGTAATTTTCTCGTTTATTGACTACATTAACCATGGCGTGGAACCTAGTTGTCAAACAATTAGGAGGAAGTTTTTTTTTTGGCTTGTAATAATGAGGCACCTGCTTGCGAAATGCAATGACCCTGGTGGGTCCCTACTGTCAGCCTCCCCACGTACAGTCATCTCCGGATTCCTCTTGGTTGTTGACCATGTTCACAACGCCAGACAGTGGCGGGCACAGCGAGCGAACCAAGGCGGAGAACGATGGCAAGGCCTCGGATGGGAACGAACAGCAACCATGGAAGATGCGACAGTGTAGTGGCAGGTGGAGGGCAGACGAGGGCAACAACATGCAAGTCAAGCATACAAATGGTACAAAAAGCCCAAGGATTAATTCTTCATCAAATTTTTAGACAAAACCCAGATTGAACATGGCAGTAACATCTAACCCAACCACTCTTTTTTGCAGTCACAAACAAATGGATCGGTCTGATCCATAAAATCAACATCCTGTGCAAAAAAAAATTATTTCAGGATGTCTACAACTTATTGTAAATAGAAGCTGAGCACGTTTAGAAGCCCATTTGTCCACCTGAAACTTCTTTTTTTGCTGTTCAACATGTTCGTCGGTGAGAAATCTCTTGCTGTAAAAATCAAGCCTGATGGACAATAATAACCTCGCATTCAACAGGAAGAATGTGACAAAGCTTCTGTTTGCCTGGTTGGATGCATATCGTCCCATCGTTATTGTCCTCAAAGGAATGTCATGATAACTGAGAAAATCCTTCTGCTTATTACACCCACAATTGGTTATATGTTTTTCTCCATGTGGTTCTGCCTAAGTAGGCATGAAGATTAAAAATAGTTAAGGTCTGAAAAAAGAGTATGTCGAAAGAACGACAGCTGAATAGTTAATTCTAGTACAATATATACGGGCTTTGAATGTGCATGAAATCATCACCTCTATGTATAAATTCTCCAGAGATCGAAAGCATTGCAGCAAGCCAATAAATATGTCCAGATCAAAACTACACATTCTGATATATATGTTCTTGATAGAATCCAGTAGCATTGATAGGCTATCAATGGACGAACTCTTCATTCAGCATATAACATAATATTAGTACCCAAAGTGTACTCCAAGATGATATAAAACTTATGCGCACATATGAAAAATGCAGCATATGATTACAAATGTGTAGATGATAATATACGGTACCTGAAAAAGTGAGGAGCCAAACACCAACTCCTTGTGATTATTAAACAGGTCACGAATTACACCCAAGGTCTCCAGTTTGGGCGCAGAGACGACAGTTATTTCTGAAGGTGTATAACAATTATGAAGGAGCAACCTTTCAAGTGATGGGGCATCTTCGATGATGAGCTGCTGTCCTTTAAAACAAATTCCAATGCTTTTAAGGTGAGGCGACTTTATTTGGAGACAACTGATACCGATTTCTATTCCCAAAACAATCAGCAAGCGCTCAAGGGCAGGGCAACTGGAGTGGATGATGCTGTGCAGTGAGGCCTCCGACAGATAAACCACCACAAGCGAAAGTTTTTTTAGCGGTGGGAGTCGAAGCATTTGTACCAAATCGTCTAGTAGATGGCACCGTGCGAAGGTGGCAGTGTGGAGAGAGGAGGAAAACCACGAGATGGACAATGGCGGTGTGGGCACGAATTCTTGGTATGTTCGTGGTATGAAACTTTCGTGGTAATGGTAGAACTCAAGCTGCTGAAGTTTTCTGAATTCAGGGGATGTCAGCCAAGCGTCCACCTTGCCGGGTATGGACTGCAGGTAGCTTGTCGGGATGCACAGGCATTGAACGGGGCCCTGCTGGTGAGAAGAGACGATGGCACTGAGGAGATCAAATTCAGGAAGGACAGATATCTGACGACAGTCGAGTTTGAGGGGTGTGGTGCGCCATAGAGGGCGCCACCGAGTTGAGAGGACTTGTGTGCGGCAGCAATCCTTGGTGGGGAGAAGCGAGATGATCTCCTCAAGGATGACACCTGGGAGATCGCTGACGCGGTTCACCAGAGATTCTACCAGTTCCTCAGATCCGGATTGGGGGGCTCGCCGCTTCTCCCTGCGCTACCGGGTGCGGGATCTACAGCCAGCGTCGCCGCTGGCTGGAGCCTCATCTTCTTGGCGCTGGGTCCTGCCTACTCCATTTTCCTTGTGGGCATTGCGCCGAGATCACGGGTTTGAGCAGAGTAGCCAGAGACGAGCCTAGTGGCAGTGCGAGTGGGGAAGAAGGAGGGCTGGGGATTTTTGTAGGAGTGGAAGAAGAGGAGCAGGAGTTTTCTGTACGAGTGAGGAAGAAGGTGAGCGGGGTTTTCCGGACGAGTGAGGAAGATTGGTTAGCGGGGGGAATTGGGGGGGGGGAGACGAAAGCGGGAGAGCGAGTTGTTCATGTTTATAAGGCCCACTGCACTAACTACTCGCTTTTCCCAAGAACCGCTCTCTTCTTTTGCGTTGCTCCATTGGAGCTGGCGCATGGACTTGGCTGACTGGCCATGCATGCAGGATGCATGTGCCCGCTGGCCACTGCATGCGCCTGGTTTGTTACTAGGCCTATTGAATGGGGTGGTTTTGGAGTAAATTAAGGAGATTTATTTTCTCTGTGTGCTTCCACCAAATTAGAGGATGCGGTACTGGATGCAGACACTCACATTAAACTAACATACAGAAAAACAAAAGTTTGGCATGTCTATGCATCTCAATGATTGACCATACTATAACCAATACAAAGATGTGAGAAGGTGTGGAAATAAAGAAAATCGGTCGATGCTTCTCTGTGCAAAGGGCCTCCCTGCACACGCATTAATTTCCTGGACATGCTTGTTTCTTCTCAATGTTGAGAGCACTTTGAGCATGTTGGCAACTCCACAGGTAGCTAGCTGACTCATCTTACAATTGATGCTGACACATTTGCAGCAAACACATGAGGCAATAGAGATGACTCAACATGGGGCCATATTGTGTAGTTCCCCTAAAATCATATTCATTGCCCTGAATCTGAAAAGAGAGGAAAACAATAGCTATACTTAAATGGTGTTGCAAAACAGTAGCACATATCAATAGCTCGGCATGACAAAACACGATCATCTGGACGAAGGGGATACTGACCTGCCTAAGGAAGATTATATATAATTTCATAAGTCCTTGGTTGATTTCCACCTTCGGCTGCACTGCTTGTTTGCTCCTCCACACATGACAGGATCGTTCCGCACTGGATTCAGTAAGTCAACATATGAATAAGCTAATTTCATCTTGCCGTGGTCATTGTACCTAGTTACGAATGTAGGAATACCTGGAGCACCATGAGGTTAGCTGATAGCAGGTAGATGCAGCCATATAAAATTTGTGCGGTGCTACCAAAATTGAGGTTTGTATCCCTTCCCATTATGAGAATTGTTCTTGAAGTTGGTAGAATGTGACGGCTTGTTCTTTGCATCAAACTTGCCTTTCCCCTGAGATTTGTTCTTGTTGTTTTGGGGCTGGTTGGGCTGGAAGTTCTTCTAGTGTACCATGTGGGCACTAGAAGCTCCCTTAGCGACCCAAGCACGTGTGTCTTTTGCTTTCGCCTTCTCCTCAAAATCAAGAGTGCTAATGAGATCCAAAACAGAAAACTCATGTCTCTTGTTTTTCAGAGAAGTAGCAAAATTGTCCCACGAAGGTGGAAGCTTGGCAATGATGGTCCTAGCAACAAATTTGTCCGGCAACACACACTTAAAGTACTCAAGTTCCTTAGAGAGTGACTGTATCTCATGAGTCTGCTGAACAACAGAGCGCTCATCAGTCATCTAGTAGTCACATAATTGCTCCATGATGTACAACTCGTTGCCAGCGCCCGAGGGCCCAAACGTGGCCTCGAGCGCAGCCCACATGTCTTTGCTGCTGTCAAACGACATATATGGATCCACAATGGAATCATCAAGAACACTCAGCAGGGCGGCTTTGAAGAGGGTATCCATGTTCTGAAAAGCTTCCTGCTGTGTAGGATTAAGATCTCCCTCAGGCTTACCCTTAGTGGCGTCATAGCAGTACGTGATCTGAAACCAATATATTGCTCTTGTGCACCACCTTTTATATTGCACCCCCTTAAAAGTAGGCGGCTTCAAAAGTGCAGCAAAACCACTCGGAGTAAATTGCCTGTAATCAGGTTTTTGGATTGGATTGTTGAATTAATGAGCAATTTAGTATGAGATTTAATCCGAATCAATAGTAAATAGATCATGACGACAATTGCAAACATCAAAGTAATGATGCGGACTAAACCAGGAGGATATAATCACATACTGTACAGCGGAGCAGAACCGATGTGGTTGATGTTGTCACTCATGTCATTGATGAAGAGGTTACCGAGGTCGGGGAAGAAGGCTATCATTGAGGAAGTCGTCGCTGGCAGTAGTCACAGGAGTGTGCTCCCCAAAAACCTGATCGCCCCTCTCCCGTACAAGATCACAAAAGGCGGGGTTCGAAGGACTGCTGTTCCTTCTTGCGGTGCATGCTGGCAAGAGGGCTGAAGAAGAATTGTGTGGTGGCGCTAAGATCTGGAACGGTGCGAAACCATATGATACAGCGGCAGCTAGGGTAGAGCATGTCAGGTCAGTCGTGCGAGTATAATAGTAGGCCTTTGGCCCCCAAACCCCAGTCCAAGTCAATAATAGCTCAAAAAAAGTCAATAATAGCCCCACCAAGGTTTGTCTCAAAAAAACGGAGTAATTAAGGCATCTGTTAGTCCCTTTAGTATAAATACAATATCATTAATAATGGCCCCACCTTTTGTCTCACGAAGTATGTTGGAGTACAACCGGCTACACGTTTACAATTCGTTTCTCTTCTCTCTCCTCTTCTCTCTCCTTCAACCAAGCACAAATACTATATTTAAATCCTTATAGCCTGCTTATGTCATCTAATTGTAGTACTTGCTCTAAAGTTACTATCCATTGTGTAGTCTGAAATGCCGGGCGTGCAGCGGGCGGTGCCCTCGGTCGGCGTGCCGCTTCAACGGCGGAAGCAGTGAGAGGTTGCATCGCCCTGACTTGCCATCAATGTGGAGCGACGGGCTCAGCTGGCGCCGGGTGGGAAGCGCGCCCGGGAGGGGGAGGGGTTTTTGTTGGGCCAAGAAGGTGAGAAGCCAACTTGGGATCGGTCCGGACGGGGAAATATCATGTGCTCCCATATTCTGCATATGACACTAGTCTATGTTACTACTCCCTCCTTTCTGGTTTATAGAGATGTTTAGAGTAACATAGTAATATGTTACAGTATAAGTTACTCCCCACTATGACTAGCCTTGGCCTCTCCCAGTGCTCCACCATGTATAGCTGCTAAGCCTGCCACGTAGGCATAAAATATGATGTGGCACCAATAAACTAAGCACCTATGCATTGAAGACTTGAGTTACTAAGCCATTTAATGCACTTAGCACCTCATCTAAAGAGCATGGTTAATAGTATATCCAGCTGCTGGCTATAAGCCAGTGCCATGTCATCTACAGCCCATCTTATAGTCAACATGTACAATAGTAGATCAAAAGAGTGCAAGTACTACTTTTTTATTATGTGGCCCACCTTTAATTCTCACAAAGTGCCTAGGAGCACGTGCTAGAGCTGGCTCTTCACGAAGAGCCCGCTTACCCTTCTCTCTCCTCTTCTCTTTCCTCCAACTAAGCAGAAATATACTAGTTTATTCCTTATAGCCCACTAACTCAGCTCTATTGTACTTGCTCTAAGCACATCTAAGCACTTACTAGCACCCCCTTGACCGTGGACCTTGACGGTGTACGTCACCTTGTGACTCATAATTTTACTCGTCATCATCTGAGTCCTAGAAGATCTCACCCACATCATCATTAGCATGCAACCGCCTTGATACACAACGTGCGCAGAAGGAGTAGAGGCGACTGGGGACGCACCACCACCACGTCGTGGGCACTCCGTATGTGCTCGTGTGCGTGCAGCGTGCGTGTTTTTCCATCGGTGCTAGCTCTAAGGCCGAGGCTGCGGTCGTCTTCGTCTCTGACTAGTAGTTGAGCAACGACGGCAAAGAGGTGCTGCAAGAGATGCGTATGCGCTGTTGCGTGCGAGCTTCGCCGTAGCATGACGAACTGGACATCGTCGCGGATGGTACACCCCTCCATGCAGCCGAGTGTGTGCGCATGCATGTGTTATTCAGGTGCATTCTACGGCCGAGCGTGTGTGCATGCACGTCTTGTGTACGTGCGTTGTGTGCTCCATGTTGTGCTCGTATGTGCATGAGTTGTATCGGATGGAGTTAGTGCGTTGGCTTGTGTACATGCGTGGCTGCATGCGTCCTGTACATGCGTGGCTTGTTGCGTGGTTATCAATAATTCAATATAAACTACTCCCTTCATTCCTAAATATAAGTCTTTCTAGCCATTTCAAATAGACTACAACATACAGATGTATGTAGACATATTTTAGAGTGTAGATTCACTCATTTTGTTTCGTATGTAGTCCCTTATTGAAATATCTAAAAAGACTTATATTTGGGAACGGAGGGGGTATAAAACATCTTCAACTTAGCATCCGGATGTACCGTTTCTAGTGGTTAGCAAAAAGTTCATGTTCTTTTATTTGTTTATAGGTGGGCAGGCGGCAAAAAACAGGTGAAAAGGCGCAAGGTTCCTTGCAGACGCTCCACCGCAAGGTTCCTTGATCCTTCTCGGTCGTCGGGAATCTATGCTCTTCAACTCTTTTCTTGTACGTGAGCTTTGTTCATCCTTTTCCCAACACGCGAGACATCTAGCATCAAGGTGCACGTGTCATGCAAGAAAATGGAGATAATTAGATAAGCAGTGCGTAAGTGAGTCATGCGGGGCGAAAAGCGGGGGAAACCGTTTTTCGTAAGTGAGTCGTGCACTTTGATGGCACCTATGCAATATTTTTTCTCCTCGATGGCACGTGAATAGTAGATGTACTCAACGAAGGAGCATGGGATGGTAGCAATGACATGGTCAGCCCTTTTTTGGAGAGAGTACGTACTACTAGTAAATAACTTTGATGTGTCCTATCAACTCGCAGAATGACGAGATGCTTGATTACGCCTTCTCCCTCGCCAACGTGTGCGCGGTGGCTCGCAGCACGAGGAGAAACTTTTTGCTTACAAGCAGTGGACGTGCAGCAGTTCATTTGGTGTCAGATTGCCAGAAGCACTACTGTAGAACCATCGACTTCCGGAAGAGGCAAAGATCCAAGCGCAAGGTCACCTACTAACCTTAGGCTAGGCGTAGTGGGAGTAACATAAGTAGGGGTACCTCCTTTTTTATTCTAGAAACAACCACACACGAATATCAAGGTGCTGGTTACGTAGAACAAATTTCCTGGAGTCCATGCTCAGCCCTCCTCTATCTCTCTTCTCAGCTAGCCAGCGGACACGCGGAGCCCATCGTCTGTTTGCTCACATGCAGTCCCACATGTTAGTGAAAACGCAAGAGGACCCACTAAACCTGCACATCTTTCACCTCGACGTGCTGGTGATGAAAAACAAATCCAATAAAGATCTTTGGTGGCCGCTTTTGGAGTTACTCAAGAGTAGTAAGATTATATTTACAGTTTAACCCAAGATGCACATCTCGTGGCTTCAACTACCACTCTATTTTCTTTCATGACACGACCTGGATGTTGGATGTCCCACGTGTCGGCAAAAGGAGGAAGAACCCGACCAACTCTTCGGTTGCGCTCTCGGATTAGACTAGTTGTGCTAACTTAAAAAAATTATTGTGTACTCCCTCCGTTCCAAAATACTTGACTTCCATTTGTCCAAAAATGGATGTACCTATATACTAAAACATGTCTAGATACATATGTATTTTGACAAATAGAAGGCATGTATTGTGCAACTGAGGGAGTAGAATGGATGCAAGTCTTGGTATTGGGAAGAAGAGTACATCCATATATTGATAGAGCGCAATTTAGTAGATGTTCTAGCACTTTTAGCTAGCACAGAGGCTAGAGATGAGACTAGTGCACTTGTTGATACTCCTACTAGAATAGAGGCTAGACATGAGACTACATGTGAGGAAGCAATGTCTACTTCTTTAAACTCGAAGAAGAAAGAAGCATGCAAGATCGAGCATCTGTAGATCAACAATGAATGCATCGAGAAGGCACTAATCCAACTTACAGGAGTAGTAAAATGTATTCTTGTGGTTCTTGTTTTCTTTGGTCTTGCTTGTCTAGTCAAAATTATCGTTGGAGTTCATGCAAAACGGAGGTCCATTTGGGGTCGTGCGTTGGAGTTGGCCTTACAACTGGGACCGCAGTTGAGGAAACCGACTATCGGCAAACCCCCACCTCGCCCGCCGCATGATGGCTAAAGTTAGAGAAACGACGAGGTTGAAGAGATTGCTCTAGCATGGACTCCAAGAAATAATATGCTGTCAGATGGATGTCATGGTGGTGGCGTGTGCCGTACTCCTGGACGTGAATGCTTGTTCTGGCCCATGCCACCCTACTACTCCTACTACTTACTAGTATATACTAGTCCTACTAGTATCGAGGATTCGAGGTGCTGGTTATGTACAGTGAACACATATTAACATATGGCTACAGTAAAAACACCCGCCCGACGCGCGAAGCATGTGAAGCTAGTACAAATAGTGTACTACTATTGTTGATTGGCCTCATCTGATAACCTGTTGTAATTCACGTACAATTATGTATTCGGAAAATATATTTTTGCCTCGTCGCACCACTCACTCAGAGAAGTGACTCAAAAGCCATTCATAAATTTAGTAAGTTTATCACATGCATATCATTTTATTACATACAACAGGTCATCAACCTACATCGACAATGAGGATACATTATAAATACTAAAGTTTTCACAACACAACAAATAACAAGCAATGAAATGAACTTCAACTCAACGAGTCCTCGACATTGGAAACGCTTGCTTTGAACCACAAGTGATTCTCTGGGACGGGCCATCTATTGTCGATCTCGAGACCAACGCAGGACTGATCATCCAGGCTGAAGTGGCCTACTATATCAGTTCCAGGGTAGGGAACCACCAAAATGTCCGAGGTATAGACAAAGTTGCTTCTCATAAATGGTACTAATAACGTAGTGTCAACAGCAGTTGGATCGCCTTTCACCATCATCGGATAGTTTTGTCCAAGGAAGAGCGAGTTTTCTCCATGACTACCAATTCTGTACCAGGGAGAAGGAGTTGGCGCTAGCACACTAGTATCCATCCTGAATACGATGCAACGGGTGTTGGAATAGGTCCGGAGAGTGCGACCATGGAAGACAACACGTGCTCCCTCAGTAGTAACAAACTCAGTGCGCTGTATACACACAAGAAGAGGTGATCCATCAGAATTAGTTGCCAAGCGCCACCAAGTATATACGTTCTGGTCGTCCTCATGGTCATGATCATCACCATCGTCATCTCCCCCTTAGTTATAAAATTTTTCAACTATAGGTGGTGGAATGTTCATAGGACCTTCGAAACAGAAGAAGAAGGTTAATTAGTAAAGGGAAACTTGCTAACCCGCATGCATGTGGATGAAACAATTATAATTACGGTGGAAGACAAACGTACCGAAAGTATAAGGATTCCACGCAAAACAGTGCCACGAGTGGTGGCAGCAAACACAAGGCCCTTGTATTGAATTGCATCATAGTACACATCCGTGTATAGAAACTGATTTTTGAGCAATATCCATCCAGTCGAACCACGAAGGACGGCAACAAGCTTGTGAAAGATAGCAACTACTTCATAGTTGTTGTAATTCCAAGAGCAGTTAGGAACTCGACAAATTGCTATCTTCCATAGAAGACAGTCACCATGATCGTATTTGAACGTGCGTACAATACCGGTGTGCTCAACCTCTGGGCAGTATGCTGAGATTTTTGGAAGGGGAACCTGGGGACGAGTGTACACATTCACAAGTTCCCACTCGCAGTTGGACCCAATGTAAACAACCCAATCTCCATTTGCGCCTACCCAAGCCTTGCCCTCAAGCGATGGCATCTTAACATCATATGTATCATTATCAAGCGGCATCAACTTGCACAAGGCGAGGCCTCCGTTATCCCCGCGCCAGTAGTCATCAGGGTCACGGTGAAGAAGATAGGGGAGATCAAACCGCTCCTTGACTCTTGGGTTCCTTGTAATGATGTTATTAGTTGAGTCGAGAATGGGAATGAACGAACCTGCCATGCTAGCCTAGGTGATGACGTTGCACCGATCAATGAGTTCCTCCACCACATCATCTTTCAGATCGGGGCAAGAATAACGGGGTCGTTTCTGGCATGTTCCCTCCATGGAGAAGACGATCGAACAATGGTAGAAGGAAGGGTGAAGGGCTGAAGGAAAATGGAGGAGGGAGAGGAAGAGCGTGCGACAATAGTTCCAAATCGAGAGGGAAAGGCGAAGAGTCGGTGGACGGTTGCCAGTTTGCCACGGTTCACGAAGAGGCGTCCCGGCCTACACGTCTGTTCGGAAATACTACTACTCACTGTTGTCTCACTGATATGTTGGAACGGGACCACATGTCAACGAAACATGGTGTGTAATTTCTCGTGCAAAATGCGATCTGGCCGCGTTGGCCCAAGATGCCGCATTAGTTTTTTTAGAAAGTATGCCGCATTAGTTATCGACCTTTATTTTTTTAACATGCAATCTGAATGGATAGCTCCTGTGGTCATCACACGTGAGCGGATATAGTGATGGTTGATTCACCTGAGCAACTTATTACTGTGGGAATATGGGAGTAGCAGCGGATTCAAGGAACAAAGAAATGATGGTTGCTTCGTCCGAGCAACTTACTGTGGTGAAGGTGGGGCTCTGTGATTTGACTGCTCACTAGTCATTACTACTACGGCGCAACGACCGGGGTGAATCTTTCCCTGAAGTTGTGTTGTGCACTCAATATTGCTGCATGGCAGGTGGAGCCGGATGAAGGATGTCCAACATGTTGGTGAAATGAAGTTGAATTGTTTCTGGCATTGCTATCAATCCTTCAGGATTTGTTTATATGTCCGCATAATTTTGATGAAATTGTACTGTGTTGCTATGAAGGTTTCAACTTTGGTTCCCGCAGGAAAAAAAAGGTTTCAGCTTAGGATTCATGTGTCTTGCCTCGAGATTATCTTGTTACAACATTACATCAAATACAAATGAAACTACCATGGCTAATGCATCTCATTGGTTCACAGATCAGCGCCAATATTCACATCACAACTAAAGACAAAGTTGTGAGAAGGTGTACAAACAAAGAAAAAATATAATTGATCGATGTTGTTCGTAGGCATGGCTCCATTTCCTTGGCACAATGTTCATTGCTTGGTAGCTAGTTTCACCCAGCTCTGTAGCCAAAAAAGAGGTCTATGAAGGACACCACAATCCGATCATTTTGTGCAGCTCCACTAAAATCGAGCGGACCATCCCTGTTTGGAAAGATATCCAGTCAGTGTGATTACAATAATAGTGGAACTATATGATGAAACATAACACACATAAATAGAAGCCGGTTACCTCTACGATCTCTCTTTAGGACTAACTTCTTGTTGGAGAAGATTAGGCACGGAGTTGGATGAGGAGGATAGCAAAACCAATCTCCCTTTCCGATGTCCCATAGGAATGCAAAAACGTTGCCCGTGTGACATTTTGGCGGAACTGCACAAAACACTCTTCAGAAAAGTGATTTGTGCAGTTCACCAAAAGGTCGCAATAGCAATGAGGTGAAAATTGATAGCCCTGTTTGCAAAAGGAGGTCGAAAGGAAACAATTACTGCCCAATAACATGAGTTGAAGACACATACGCCGGCAAAAAAGAATCATGTTCCATGTAATAAGGGAAAGATAGCACATGGTGGTTTATCAAAAATGGTTTGAGGATGAGATTGCAAGATGGAAAGTACGCCGGCCGAGATACAATTTAAGCAAACAACTAAAGAAGATCCACATGCAGCAACGTGGGAAGATGGGCAGTGGAGCAAGGCCGGAGGAAGCTGTACCTGAGGGTCAATCGTCGGGATGTTACTAGGAGGGTGCCGACGGCTGGGATCTGCCCATACTGTGGCAGCGAGCAAGTGGCAACGGCCCTACCGCGCCGGAGCTTGGTCAGAGAGAATAGCGGGTACCGTAGATCGGGACGTGCTGCCTCAACGCCGTCGAACAGAGAGATGATGCACATCCTCCCTTTCCGCCGGCGGACGGGATGCGGCCGGATCACTGACCAATGCTGAGAGAGAGAGGCCACAGCGGCCTTGTGTGAGATGGTGTGACGAGAGACAAACCCATTTTTCCATTTTCCCCACGGCAATCGTTTTATATTCTGTACGTGCCATTGAGGAATATATAACTTTATTTAATGCTAACGCGTCAAGTCGAACTTTGTTCCGTCTAGGCGTGGTACCCGACCCTCCTTCGAGTAAACAACCGCTACACGCGTCAAATTATCACGTGGGCTGCCTTTTCGTACAGAAACGAACTCCACCGTGGCCCTGTTTGGATACTCTAACATAGTTAGAGTTAGAGTTATTTTCTAACCCACTCTAACTCAAATAAGCACCTCTCCACCGGGATAGTTGGGTTAGATGGAACTAACCCACTCTAACCCTCCCTGTTTGGATACTTTTGGGTTATTTGAGCCCCTAACTAACCCAAACTAGCTCTAACCCCATGATCCAAATAGGGCCCGTGTACCCGCGCGGGTGTGGCCGGGAACGAGACGTGAGTACGTGTGTCCTGCGTGCACTTCTTCTTTAGGTGCAGGTACGTATGTGGGTGGGTGTGAGAGAGATGGTTTGTGCAAAACAGAGGCAATGTGTTGATGATATCTCAATCAGAAAACATAACATATGCAATGTGTGTGAAATGGAGTCATGGACGTGAGATATCGATAGAATTGGAAACAGGGATAAAGTGTGTGGCTGCATGATCGATAAAGAGTGCCATCGAATTTGTGTTTGCCCATGTCAAAGATACAGGGCGACTGGCCTACTGGAATTTGAGAGGGCAGAGGTGCAGTTTTTCTCCGTGGCATGGATACCTACCTACAACATTCGACTATCGGTG
>NC_041385.1:94398905-94433603 GCF_002162155.2 Triticum dicoccoides | reverse complement strand
GATCGACTAGTATATGTGTGGGGAAGGAGAGAGACCTAGCTATGTATTGAGGGAGATCGATCGACATCCATGGATATGTGTAGCAGAGGAATAAGTTGGGAAAAAGACAAAGGTAGAGCGTCGGAGGGTTGGTGGTGGAGTGGCGTCTCACAAATGGTGGGAGAGGCCTGCTAGACAAACGGAGGGTATGAGTGCAATATCAATAAGAGAGGGCGGGGGATGTCCATCTGTCTATGCACGTGCGTGTGAGAGACGGGTCGGGAGGTATTCAAGGATGATGAGGGGAGAAGATATGGTTGTGGTAAGCATACGTAACTACATAGGAAGATCAACCGTCGTGTGTCCGAGAAAAGGAGAGACATAACTAGTGAGGTAAGTGTATCGGTGCTTGGTGAAAACGAATTATAGTCGACCTGGCTATATGTAGGGAGATCAGTTCATATACACGCCTACATGTGTTAGAAGCAAATAAGGTCCGGAGAGGCAGACATGAGGAGAGGGTGTGGCTAGGAGGTGGTGCGAGAGGCCTACCATGTCGAGGGGGAGGAGTGTGCGAGTATGTGATCAATGAAAAGAGGGGAGGGAGTGTGCACCTGCGTGGAATCGTATTGGACATAGGGGCATGGACGGTGAGAAGAGAAGAGGGGAAGTATATATGTGTTTGTTGTTGGTACACTTGGCTAGAGAGGTATATTGATCGGTGTGTGCCGGAAAGAAGGAGCCAGGGGCCTACACACACCGCTGGTGGACGACCTAAAGAGAAATAATGAACATGCGCGATGGAGGGGACGCTAAGGGTGTGTGAGATGGGGGCGGGCGTGTGCATGCACGATAGAAAGTTAGCGCTAGCTAGCTACAAATAGAAGAGGATCGTGAAGGTGTAAAAGACGAACAAAGATCATAGTTCATTATAAAGAAGTGGATACAGATACTTGAAGAAGATGTCATAATGTAGAACATTGATTATAATTTGGGCTAATGTGTGGCTTTTGCAACTCAAGTCTAAATACTTGTCATAATGTAGGGGGCGGGGCACTATACTTTGTGTGATAAACACGGTGTACGTATGGAACATGGTTTAGATTATGAATATATAGTTAGTACATCAAATGTACTATTATTTGGAATCAACATCAAGTTTATTCAAAAAATAGAATTCGAGTTCATGTAGTACACATAGTTCATATCTATCTCTATAGTAATCATGTGGTGTGTTATTAAGGTAATACACAAATGATGGTTGAAGTTGGCAACAATCATGATTGTAGATTCTTATTGAGATAGAGAAACGAATTCAAATTTGGTTCGAATTGCAGCAGTAGTATAGACATTTGGAATGCACTAAAATGTTGGTAGGAGTAGGTTACATGCATTATACAGCAAGCGAAAAAATTTAATCGGACATAACATGGATTCATACTCCCTCCTTCCATCTACATAGGGCGTAATGAGATTTTTAAGACCTCCTTTGACTATTGACAAGATTAATAGTACATGACATGCGCAATGTGAAAATTATATCATTGAAAGAACCTTTCACAAACGAATTTAACAGTGTGCTTTGTGTAAGTTGCATGCCATATATCATTGCTCTAATATATGGTCAAAGATAGCATCGAAAAATGCATTAGGCCCTATATAGAAGGAAGGAGGGAGTAGCTTTGAATAGCATTTGTATAGTAAAACGGGGCAAGACTCTCTCTTTGTGTGGTGTGAATAGTTTTATTTTTTTTCTTTTCTTTTTAGTTGAGGGAAGTGCGAATTGATTTGGTACGTACAAGTAAAATATTACTACACGTTAGGCTTGTCCCTAAAATTCAACCTGCATCTTGTTATATCCCGAAAATTCGGATATCGTGCTCCCCAAACTGGCGCCTTCACAACCTGCGCCTTGCTATCCCAAAATTACAACACACACGAAAACTCCCTCCAGCTGCCAAATCCCGACACGTGAAACCCCCCTTCTAACCCTGAGCCGAAAGGGCATCTAGTTCAAATCGGTGGGGGGGTACTTTTGTAACACACCCTGCATTTTGGACAAGCGCGTCCCTGAGTCATGCTTCACCCCCTCCCATCGCCCCCTTTTCGCCATTCGAAATCCCAGGCCGCCATAACCTCTCCGCTCCAGCCGCGAAACCCCACCCTCCTCCGTCCGCCACATCACCGCTGCCCAGCCGGAGCCTCTTTGCCGACGACGTCGTCCACCGCAACAGCTTGACGTCCCTCGTCCACCTCCTCGGATGAGGATCCGTTGTCCATCTCATCGTCCCGCCGGTTCAACCGCCCCGTCCTCCACCTCCAAGGAGCTGCTCCGACGATCACCTCATCTATCGCGGCTGCTCCATCCCCACAGCGCCGCCTTAACCGGCTCCACCGGAACCGCAACATCCTCAATGACTCCTCGGACGAAGCCTAGGCCTACTTGACGCCACCAAAGAGGTTGTACACTCATCACATCGCACATTCTCCTTAACTCGACCTCCCGGCACCGATGGTGCTCCATCTCGCACCCCCATGGAGCGGCTACCTTGAAGCCGGCGCCGCGGGCGACATCTCCACGGCGGCTCTCCCCCAGTGTGAGGCCCCTTCAGCGGCGGCGTCCATACCAGCCGGATCTGCTGCTGCTGCTCCAGCTCTCGCTCGCTCGCTCGCGCTGCTGCTGCTGCTGCTCCGGCTCTCGCTCGATCGCTCGCTCGCTCAGCTGCTGCTGCTGCTGCTCTCCCCCTTGCTAGTGCTGCTGCTCTGCTCCGATTTAGCCACACTTCAGTCGGCTGAATTGACTTTTGGGTCACTCGATTTTCAGGGGTTGGGGGGGCTTGGTGGAGTTAAGGAAGAACCACCTGCAACGGGGATAGGGGCTTTCCGGAGAGGTACCCCGCTATCTATCTTAGGGTTCAGGGTGGGGGCCCGGGGGGCCTAGAGGACTGGCCGGGGTGGTGGTGGGGAGTTGTTTCGGGGCGGCGAGGCGGCGCTGGGGCCGGCGGTTCGGCCGTTGGTGGCTGGCGTCTGAGGGGGATGCAAGTTGAAGATGAACTGCAGGCCCTCCCTAAACTACATGTCAAGCGCCTCTCTGCTACCATTGCGTTCAGTTTCGACAGTAGCATTCAGATTCCACAGTAAATTCCAGTTTCGATAGTTAAGTTCAGAGTCAACAGTTTTTACCTCATCTGTTGTAGTCAGGTGGTTTTTGGTGATGTAAATTTTACATCCATTTTACATCATCTATTGGAGATGCTATTAGAATCCCACTTGAGATTGATGATGTCTGTCTTGTGTTGCTTCAGCTTGACATCTTACGGCTCACCGGAGCTGCTCCAATGACAGAATGATCCATCACAACAGAGCAGTGCCCTGGACGCCGTCTACAGATTCCTCAGATCTTTCTCCACACCTCTGACAGCCACCTCTGCCTCAACTGCTTCAGCGACCAACCCAATGATGCTGAGGTCGACACGGCTACGGCAAAGAGGTTGTACACTTGTTGCATCACTTATTACTATACATTCACATTGATCCATTAGGGCTATTTTGGTTTAACGGAAAAACATAGCAATAGGGAATTTTTCCAATGGCACTCTACTATTCAATTATTCATGCATTTTGTTGAAAGGAATGAAGCAAAACAACCACCTGGACCTACTTTTCAAAATCCTATGCATGAAAACAAGACCAAGTGCATTAGTGCCAGAATAACATTCTAACTGTACACACTTTCATATGGTTCACTTTATTTTGGCCATGTTTCTTTGCATTCCTCTGATCTTCCAATTCCTGTAAACCAAACACCCAAGTTGACAGAAATCCTGTGTTTACAAATGCTCTGTTTACCATGTGCATTTTCCTATCCTATTTCGGTGTTTTTCCTATCCCTGCGTTTTAAGACTCATGCAAGCCAAATGAGCCCTTACAGAATTACTTCAGTTACAGGTACATGTCAAATGGAACTTTGTGTGGTTTGTCCTGCTCCTGCCGCGACGTTGTCCACCTCACCTGAGTTGCTCCATCGACAGAAGCATCCACTAAACCAGACATCACGACTCTTGACCGTCTTTCGCCACCTAAGATCTCTTTCCCTGCCGCCGGCACCCACCGCAACGGCATCACCATCATCGACTCAGCAGATGAACCTGAGGAGTACACGGGTCCACAAGAGAGGTCACACTCTTTTGTTTCTGCTTATGTTATGCATTGCTTAAACTTACCTGCTACTTTATCATCCTGTTCAGCTCTTAGACTCCCAAGTCAGGTCCAAATTAATATTCAAACTTGAGTTCTAAATTAGTTGTGGGGCACATATCGAGGCAACAATGAATAGTATGTCTGTTTAATATCTGGTTCACCTAGGGTATGCCTATGTTGTTCATCTTGGGTGGGAAACAAATAGTAAAGCAATTATCATCTGTCTTTTTATTAATTTAAAGCAATCATCAGCCTGCTATCATTATTTTTGGATCCATCCACTAGTTGTTACCATCACTCTCAATTTCTGCATGCTCTCCTTACATAATCTCACCATATTTTTTTCATATGCATGTCAGATATTGTACATAGTCATGCTGAACATGTAGATAAAAAGAGAAGAGTTTTGCGCGGCAATACAATGTCATGCAGACATCGCTCCATGGTGGGTTCAATGGCAAACCCTCCCCACCCCTCTCTAGATTGTAATCCAGAGGAAGATATCTGTTCTGAGGCGAAATCAGACGCCGCTGACCACTCCTATTTACCCCCCAAGGTGTTTGCTCTACCTTGGCATGATGATGTTAGTCATATCATGCATATGTTGCCTTGTAGTGCCTACTTTTGACATCATATATGTCATCTGCTTAGTTTAGACATGTTCGGTAATGCCACCTGTTTAGTTTCTATATCATATTTGGGAATTATGCAGTCTCATGTCTTTTATCCAGCCATAATTTATGTGAAATGTGCAATGCCATCCTGTTTAACTAGGCATCATATATTTGAATGATATCTTGCCCATCCTTTTCTTCATTACATTTCCATTTGTCGATAATGTTTGTACATTAAACTACTCTTCCTGTGGATCAGCCATTTGGGTGGGAGATGGAAAAATCTGGAGTGAAAACAAGGCCTTCAGAGCAGACAGTGCTACCTGTTGAAGCAGATCTCTTGTTGGGTCCCGATAGCTCCTCAGAGATGGATTCAGAGACAGATGACCAGTCCTATTCCCCCACTGAGGTGTATGCTCTAACTTGGCACGGTTATACTGCTCGTATCATGCATATGGTGTCTTTCATTGCATAGTTTAGACATCATATACACAATATTCAACACCATGTTCTTAGTTCAGACATCATATCGAATGCCCTCTGTTTAGCATATAAATCACATATGTGAATTAAATGATGTGATCCTGATTACTTAGATAACATGTAGGTGAATTATGTCATGCGATCCTGTTTAGTTATTCATCATATCTTTGAATTATGTTATGCTATGCTATCCAGATTAGATAGACAATATATATGTCAACTATTTCATGCCCTCTTTTTTCCACACTATCTATTTCATCTGTCTCTCATACAATGTCTGTACATTCAACTATGTTTCCTGTTTATCAGCCATTTGAATTGGAGCGGGTGATGCCAGTATCTAGTGAACTAAAAACACGGTCTTCAAATAAAACAGTGCTACCTCTTGGTGGAGATAGCACCCCGGTTATACATGCACAAGAACTAGCCCTACCACACATAACCCAAACTCTCGCAGATTGTACCCCTACTGTGATGGACAGAGAACCAGCTTCACCCAATCTAACCCCAACCCCAGCCGATAGTAACCCAGTTCCTATTGACACAACACCATCTCCACCACAGAGCTCCCAAACAAGAGCAGTTAGTAAGGCAGCTCCAGTGCCCAAAGGGCCAGTACTATCACGGTGAACCCCAACTCCACCAGTTAGTACGCCTATTCCTGTGGAGGAAGCACAACCAGCTAGTTGTAGATTAGCATCTATCGCATTTGATGTTGTTAAATCGTATGTGCGTATCTTCCCATCTTGGAAATATTATACTGAAGATGAAGGGAAATGCCAGTTGCAGGTGTTTGTCCAAGAGTTATGTGTAAGTAATGTTATTCATGGCAATTACTTTGCTTCGTCCCATACATCCTACCTCCATGATGGTTATAATACAGCAAATTTTTCCCATTTTTCTCTATAGAGAAGGACCAATTTGGAAACTCAGGATGAGGTAACCTGTGCTAATACCTCTGCTATCTTCAAGAATGCTTGGTGCCAGTATCAGAATTACCTAAAGAAAACGTACTTCACCGGCAAAGAAACTCATCAAATTCCCTTACGTTCTCCTGAGACACATTTACTGGATGATGACTGGGAACGCCTTGTTCGGTACTGGTCCTGAACCAAGAATGTGGTAAGGTCTATGAGCTCATTTTCTATTTTTCATTATTATATTCTTGCGTCTTACTATACTCTGTTCATGTAGAACAAGTGCCTAAACCTGAAGAACAATTGTTCTAATTTAAGATTCCATTGCTATCATAGTTCAAAAAAGCAATAGGCGTTAATTGTGCGCTTTGCCACCGCCTTGCACTTTACTAACTAAAGCGCATGCTTATGCGCAGTTATGCACAGATTAAGCGTAGTTATGCGCAATGTGTTTTGCCAACGCCTAGAGCCTAGGCGCGCTTAAGCGCTCGCTTAGGCGCGCCTTTTTTAACTATGATTGCTTTGCTCTTGTATCACTGTATTTACTCATACAAAATTATTTTTAAATTGAAGGACCCAATCAAAACTCCAATGGCATAGTAGGTATGTTCACGCATGTTTCTTTAACAGGTTTTCTCTTATCAATAGCTCTGTTGATTTCAATTTCAATTGTGTATACAGTTGACTTTCATATCATGCACACCACTAGCATCACAACAGAGCCAATAGTGTTGTTGTACATGTAGACCCGTGGCACCCATCTAAAATCTTGTTGTGCCGTGTAGTTTCCCATTCTTTGTATTCTTTCACTGTTGCTTTGTCTTGAACTGATATGATTTGAACCGTGTCTCTATTTTGATTTGGCAAGATAATGCAGTGACCATAGGACATAGATATATGTTGTTTGATGCTTTTATTATGTACTTGTACTTGGCAATAGAAGACTTGGTAGTTTAATCATGTCCACTTACTAATGAACTGGTTCACCGAAATGAGTTTCATATACTAGTACATGCTAAACTTGTTATGTGTCTGCTTGTTTCTTCTTTTAGAATGCTGAAAGAATATTGGGGAAGAGTGCCTTATTAAGAAATGGTAAAGGAAGTAATGCAGATAAGGTTCAGGATAGTGACACATCCTTGTTGGTCTCCAACAAAGCTGATAAAACAGCTAAGGAAGACTATCTTGAAGACAGCGAGACAACCCCTAGGTCCTGTGTTGGTTTAGTGTTCGAGTTACTGGCCACTACCGCTTGCACAAGCTATTCAAACTCACTGTCTGAATCAGTTCGGTTTCTTGAGTCTCAACTGCAAGCTAAAATACATTGATCAGCTGTGCTGTGACAAGAAGCGGAAGGACTGTGGTAGTCCCTGGAGCACTCAGATGCATACTTTCTGGTGCAACAGCAAGCGTTGGAGGATTTTAGCGCCAAACAGGACAAAGCTAATAAGCTTGCTAAGCTTATTGCCAGCATGGTGGATACCCAGGATAACGTTTCTTGAGCTCTTCTGAAGTTGTTTCAGTTATCCTCTTGTTTTGCTGCCGCGTTTATTTGCATTGGTGGCCAGTTTTGATGGCCAGTGTATGTAATGTGTTGCTTTGTTCCCTATATTTGCACTAGTTGCGAACTTTGATGCCCAGTGGATGTAATATGTGTAATAGCGGTAATAGGCTAGCGTTAATTGCTTGCTTATTTATTTCCTTATTGTCTTGTTTAGTTGTTTGCTTGTAGTCACTTTAGTTCTTTTTCTGTGTTTTTCTAGTGGCCACAATAGCCTATTTTTGGTAACTAGGCCAAAATAATCATGGCAACACATGGACTATTGTAACCATGGGCCTCCTGCAGGCCGTATGATCCATGGGCCTTCTTCTGGCCGTAGGATCCATTGGCCTTCTATACGGGCCGTAGGATCCATTGGCCTTCTATACGGGCCTTAGGATTCATGGGCCTTCTACGGGCCATAGGGTCCATGGGCTTTCTACGGGTCGTATGATCCATTGGCCTTATACGGGCCGTACTATCCATGGGCCTCATACGGGCCGTAGGATCCATGGGCCTTCTACGGGGCGTATCACATTTCGCCAATCATGGGCCGTACTATTAGTGGACCATAACAGGTCATTAATAGTCCGTATTTGATAACTCTATGAAAACAGCCCAACGGTTTTTTTTACATGAAGACGGCCCAACATATTAACGGTCCACAAACGGGCCGACTATAACGACGGGCTGAATTTGGCCCACAAGCAGAAAATGACAGTAATAGGCCGTATGTAACCAAATGCTGCAAATGAGCCGGAGAATCAATGGGCCCTGAAAAGGCCGAAAGATAACTTGGGCTGGAAACGGCCCAATGGAATAACGGGCCGTTAATGGGTATAAAGTGATACGCTGTTCATTACGGGCCAGTTTCACCACGGGCCGTTAATGGGCCAAGAGTTACAAAGGGCCTCATATGGGCCGAAAGAAGTCATGGGCCACACATGGCCCGGAAGTTAAAACGGGCTGAAATCACATTTGACGGCCTAGATGACGCTACTGGGCCTAATTCAGATAGGGCGTAACAGGCCCTAGGTTAGCGGGTTATAAATGGGCTATATGCGAACATGTCGTTAACAGGCTTTCCATGGGTCGGCCCACCACCTTTTGACCAAGTCAAATGGGCTGGCATTTTCACAGGAATGGGCCTCTGTTGGGCCGTGCCACGTGTCGCCATATCATAGGCGTCTTCTGTCCAATGAGCGGATGACATCTGTCCCAACGGTGAGCCGACATGTGTTTCCTCCAACCAATGATGATTTTACACGTGGAAAATCCCCATTGGTCGGGGCTGTTAACGGGTTATTGGATCCAAAACCCAACCCGATAGCTTAACGGCGTTCCGTTACGGTGCCACGTGTCGGTCACCCTTGACGAAAGCACTTCTGTGACGCGCGATTTATCGTCCTGGAAGTGGACACTTCCGTGATGATAATTTTGGTAATGTCATGGAACACTTCTACGACAGCACAGGTATGACTATCTTGATTTTGTCATAAAATCGTCATGGATGTACATGCATGACAAAAAAGGCGACCTACTGTAACAAACACGTATCATCACGGAAGTGTATTTTTTTGTAGTGATGTTTATTGCAATACGGTTATTCATTTAAGACAAAGAATAATTGTTATTCTATTTACATGAATAAAACCTTCTACGGTCATACACCCAATGTTGATGGTTTATTGAATCTCGATCGTGGTAATACACATATTCATAATATTGATGCAAAAAGATGCAAAGTTGATAATGATAGTGCAACTTATTTGTAGCACTGTTGTTTGGGTCATATCGGTGTAAAGCACATGAAGAAACTCCATGCTGATGGGCTTTTGGAATCACTTGATTATGAATCATTTGATACTTGCGCACCGTGCCTTATGGGCAAGATGACTAAAACTCCGTTCTCCGGAATAATGAAACGAGCTAATGACTTATATTGGAAATAATACATACTGATGTATGTGGTCCAATGAGTGTTGAGGCTCGTGGCGTGTATCGTTATTTTCTTACCTTTACAGATGATTTGAGCAGATATGGGTATCTACTTAATGAAGCATAAGTCTGAGACATTTGAAAAGTTCAAAAAATTTCAGAGTGAAGTGGAGAATCTTTGTAACAAGAAAATAAAGTTTCTCCGATATGATCGTGGAGGTGAATATTTGAGTTACGAGTTTGGCCTTCATTTAAAACAATGTGGAATAGTTTCACAGCTCACGCCACATGGAACACCACAGCGTAATGGTGTGTCCGAACATCGTAACCACACTTTATTAGATATGGTGCGATCTATGATGTCTCTTACCGATTTACCACTATCATTTTGGGGTTATCATTAGAGATAACTGCATTCACTTTAAACAGGGCACTGTCAAAATCCATTGAGACGACACCATATAAACTATGGTTTGGCAAGAAACCTAAGCTATCGTTTCTTAAAGTTTGGGGCTGCGATGCTTATGTGAAAAGGCTTCAACCTGATAAGCTCGAACCCAGATCGGAGAAGTGTGTCTTCATATGATACCCAAAGGAAACTGTTGGGTACACCTTCTATCACAGATCCGAAGGCAAGATATTCGTTGCTAAGAATGGATCCTTTCTAGAGAAGGAGTTTCTCTCGAAAGAAGTGAGTGGGAGGAAAGTAGAGCTTGATGAGGTAATTGTACCTTCTCCCAAATTGGAAAGTAGTTCATCATAGAAATCAGTTCCAGTGATTCCTACACCAATTAGTGGGGAAGCTAATGATGATGATAATGAAACTTCACATCAAGTTACTACAGAACCTCATAGGTCTTCCAGAGTATGGTCCGCACCAGAGTGGTATGGCAATCCTATTCCAGAAGTCATGTTACTAGACCATGATGAACCTACAAACTATGAGGAAGCGATGATGAGCCTAGATTCCGCATAATATCTTGAGGCCATGAAATCTGAGATGGGATCCATGTATGAGAACAAAGTGTGGACTTTGGTGAACTTGCTCGATGATCGGCAAGCCATAGAAAATAAATGGATCGTTAAGAGGAAGACGGACGTTGATAGTAGTGTTACTATCTACAAAGCTCGACTTGTCGCAAAAGGTTTTCGACAAGTTCAAGGTGTTAACTACATTGAGATTTTCTCAACTATAGCAATGCTGAAAGTGCAACTATCGCTGGGTGGTTTTGGTAATTATTAACAACATATAGCTCATTGAACTAATGTTATTTCAAGATGAATATTTCAGGAAAGTTCAATGATTGGCATGGCGTGGATTAGGAATGTGGACCCCTCAAAATGCTAAGGACAAAGGATTGGCTCAAGCTCTAAAGCTCAAGACTCTACATATTAGTTTTAGTGATCCAAGATCACATTGAGTCCATAGGAAAAGCCAATACTATTAAAAGGGGATGAGGTGTTTCTTAATGGCTTGCTTGCTCAAGATGCTTAGTGATATGCTACAAAAACCCTCAACCACTTTCTCATATCCACATATGTCCCAAAATAATAGTCAAACTCGGCCCCATTGATTTGATATATTTGGCGCCACTGAGTTCATTTGACATAGCCGCTGCCAGAAACCCTAGTCACTTCGGTCTCAACAAGATGGGATTGCAAACTCTCTGTTTCCCTTTATAACGTTTTGGTCTAACCGAGATGAGCGACCGGTCCCACCGAGTTCGCAATGCAAACTCTCTGTTTCCCCTTCGTAACATTTCGGTCTCACCGAGATGAGCGAATCGGTCCCACCGAGTTTGCCTGACCAACTCTCTGGTTACCTTATTACCAAAGTCGGTCCCACCGAGTTTGTGTAATCGGTCTCACCAAGATTACATTATGCCCTAACCCTAAAGAAATCGGTCCCACCGAGTTGACATGTCGGTCCCACCGAAATGCTTAACGGTCACATTATGAACTAAATCGGTCTAACCGAGTTTTCTGATTAGGTCTCACCGAGTTTGGTAAATTGTGTGTAACGGTTAGGTTTTGTGTGGAGGCTATATATACCCCTCCACCCTCTCTTCATTCGTGGAGAAAGCCATCAGAAGGTGCCTATAGTTCCAACATTCATTTTCTGAGAGAGAACCACCTACTCATGTGTTGAGGTCAAGATATTCCATTCCAACCACATAAATCTTGATCTATAGCCTTCCCCAAGTTTCTTTCCACTCAAATCATCTTTCCACCAAATCCAATCATATGAGATAGAGTTGAGTGTTGGGGAGACTATCATTTGAAGCACAAGAGCAAGGATTTCATCATAAACACACCATCTATTGCCTTTTGGAGAGTGGTGTCTCCTAGATTGGTTAGGTGTCACTTGGGAGCCTCCGTCAAGATTCTGGAGTTGAACCACGGAGTTTGTACAGGCAAGGAGATCGCCTACTTCATGAAGATCTACCCTAGTGAGTCAAGTCCTTCATGGGCGATGGCCATGGTGGGATAGACAAGGTTGCTTCTTCATGGACCCTTCATGGGTGGAGCTCTCCGTGGACTCGCGCAGCCATTACCCTTCGTGGGTTGAAGTCTCCATCAACGTGGATGTATGATAGGACCACCTATCGGAACCACGCCAAAAATCTCCGTGTCTCCAATTGCGTTTGCTTCCTCAAACTCCTCTCTTTACCTTCATGTGCAATGTTTTACATTCCGCAGCTATACTCTTAGAATTGCATGTGTAGGTTGATTGCTTGACTTGTGTGAACATGTTAAAATCTGCTAAGACTTAAAATTGGGAAAAGGCTAGATTTTTATTTGGTAAAGTAGTCTAATCGCCCCCCATCTAGACATACTTTTGATCCTACAGATGCTTAAATCCGTCCGAATCATGTTAGCAGTTGCCATATTTTATGAAATCTGGAAGATGGATGTCAAAACTGCATTCCTAAATGGATTTATGTAAGAAGAGTTGTATATGATACAACCAGAAGGTTTTGTCAATCCAAAGGGTGCTAACAAAGTGTGCAAGCTCCAGTGATCCATTTATGGACTAGTGCAAGCCTCTCGGAGTTGGAATAAACGCTTTGATAGTGTGATCAAAGCATATGGTTTTATACAGAATTTTAGAGAAGCCCGTATTTACAAGAAAGTGAGTGGGAGCTATGTAGCATTTCTAATATTATATGTGGATGACATATTGTTGATTGGAAATGATATAGAATTTCTGGATAGCAAAAAAGGGATACTTGAACAACATTTTTTCAATAAAAGACCTCGATGAAGCTGCTTACATATTAGGCATCAAGATCTATAGAGACAGATCAAGACGCTTAATTGGAGTTTCACAAAGCGCATACCTTGATAAAGTTTTTGAAAAAGTTCAAAATGGATCAGTCAAAGAAAGGGTTCTTGCTTGTGTTACAAGGTGTAAAGTTGAGTAAGACTCAAAGCCCGACCACGGTAGAAGATAGAAAGAGAATGAAAGTCATTCCCTATGCGTCAGTCATAGGTTCTATAAAGTATGATATGTTGTGTACCAAACCTATTGTGTACCTTGCCATGAGTTTGGAAAGGGGTACAATAGTGATCTAGGAGTAAATCACTGGACAACGGTCAATATTATCCTTAGTAAGGACTAAGGAAATGTTTCTTGATTATGGGGGTGATAAAGAGTTCGTCGTAAATAGTTATGTCGATGCAAGCTTTTACACTAATCCAGATGACTCAGAGGCTCAATCTGGATACATATTGAAAATAGGAGCAATTAGCTAGAGTAGCTCCATGCAGAGCATTATAGACATAGAATATTTGCAAAATACATACGGCTCTGAATGTGACAGACCCGTTGACTAAACTTCTCTCACGAGCAAAACATGATCACACCTTAGTACTCTTTGGGTGTTAATCACATAGCAATGTGAACTAGATTATTGACTCAAGTAAACCCTTTGGGTGTTGGTCACATGGCGATGTGAACTATGGGTGTTAATCACATACATATGAGAACTATTGGTGTTAAATCACATGGCAATGTGAACTAGATTATTGACTCTAGTGCAAGTGGGAGACTGAAGGAAATATGCCCTAGAGGCAATAATAAAGTTATTACTTATTCCCTTATTTCGTGATAAATATTTATTATTCATGCTAGAATTGTATTAACTGGAAACTTAGTACATGTGTGAATACAGAGACAAAACATAGTGTCCCTAGTATGCCTCTACTTGACTAGCTCGTTAATCAAAGATGGTTATGTTTCCTAACCATAAACATGTATTGTCATTTGATGAATGGGATCACATCATTAGGAGAATGATGTGATGGACAAGACCCACCTGTTATCTTAGCATTATGATCGTTATAGTTTCATTGCTACTGCTTTCTTCATTTGATGAACGGGATCACATCATTAGGAGAATGATGTGATGGACAAGACCCACCTGTTATCTTAGCATTATGATCGTTATAGTTTCATTGCTACTGCTTTCTTCATGACTTATACACGTTCCTCAGACTATGAGATTATGTAACTCCCGAATAATGGAGGAACACCTTGTGTGCTGTCAAATGTCACAACATAAATGGGTGATTATAAAGATGCTCTACAGGTGTCTCCGAAGGTGTTTGTTGGGTTGGCATAAATCGAGATTAGGATTTGTCACTCAGTTTTTCAAAGAGGTATCTTTGGGCCCTCTCGTAATGCTCATCACTATAAGCCTTGCAAGCAATGTGAATAATGAGTTAGTTGCAGGATGAAGTATTACAGAACGAGTAAAGAGACTTGCTGGTAACGAGATTGAACTAGGTATGATGATACCGACGATCGAATCTCAGGCAAGTAACATACCGATGACAAAGGGAACAACGTATGTCGTTATGCAGTTTGACTGATAAAGATCTTTGTAGAATATGTAGGAGCCAATATGAGCATCCAGGTTCCGCTATTGGTTATTTACTAGAGATATGTCTCGGTCATGTCCACATAGTTCTCGAACCTGTAGGGTCCTCACGCTTAATGTTCGATGATGATTTGTATTATGAGTTATGTGTTTTGATGATCGATGTTTGTTCAAAATGGTCGAGACATAAATATTGATATATTGGAAGGCTATATTTGGACATCGGAATGGTTCCGGACAAGTTCGGGTATTTTTCGGAGTATTGGGAGGTTACCGGAACCCCCCGGGAGAAGTAATGGGCCTTATTGGGCCATATGGGAAGGGAGGAGGCAGGCCAAGGGGAGGTGGCGTGCGCCCCCCCCCCCCATGGGTCCGAATTGGACTAGGGGAAGGGGGCGGCGCCCCCCTTGCCCTTTCCTACTCCCTCTCTCTTTCCCTCTGTCCTTCTCCCATACTCCGAAAGGGAAAAGGATTCCTACTAGGACTTGGAAGTCCTAGTAGGACTGCGTACTCTTGGCGCGTGCCCCTAGGGCCAGCCTCCTCCTACATCCTTTATATACAGGGGCAGGGCGGCACCCTAGAACACACCAAGTCTTCTAGCCGTGTGCGGTTCCCCCTCCACAGTTACACACCTCGATCATATCGCTGTAGTGCTTAGGTGAAGTCCTGCATCGGTAACATCATCATCACCGGCGCCACGCTGGCATGCTGACGAAACTCACCCTTGTCCTCAACTGGATCAAGAGCACGAGGGATGTCATCGAGCTGAATGTGTGCTGAATGCGGAGGTTACATACGTTTGGTACTTGGATCGGTTGGATCGCGAAGACGTTCAACTACATCAACCACGTTCCTAAGCGCTTCCGCTTTCGGTCTACCAGGGTACGTGGACACACTCTCCCCTCCTGTTGCTATGCATCTCCTAGATAGATCTTGCGTGATCGTAGGATTTTTTTTGAAATTACTGCGTTTCCCAACAGAAAGCTGCAGCATACTAATCTTGGGCGTGAACATTGGAAACTACCATATATTGCCCAAGAATTGAACCTTGCTTTGACATGCATGCTGCAATTCAACTCCATTGGTTATCACAGAGATAAGATGAAAATCAATATTGTTTTGTTTGCCACTGATTGATGAAGCTACTAATCAGGATTAAATGCAGACAATAGTAGTAGTATATGACTAAACTGAACCAACACCACAAGTCTGCATACAATGAAGTTACTAGGTAGGGATCATATAACATGAGGCAGATGGATGATTAGCAAACATGCTGGGTGGCCAAGAAATGAACAACATATAAAATACTCCTACTACTGTTGCAGTTAAGATGATGAGACAAAGGACATCAGCATGCAGAGTTCCTGATGCACTGGTGTGGCCCAACTGGGCTGCACCACAATGAGACACTATTGTTCCATCAAGCTCGACCTTGTGCAGCCTTCATCATCGCCATGCAGGTCCTGGTGGTCGTCCTTTTCCATGGAGTGTGAATCTTATTATTTCATTTCAGAGAAAACGTTAAACACAAATGCCATGTATATGGATCACTTGTGGACAAGCAAACTTCGCTAATAAATATGAACAAGGCCTACTATAGCATAGCATGTAAGGAGTTAGATTAACTCAAGTATTGGTGACTAATAGACCTATTATTTCATTTCAGAGAAAGCCTGAAACACAAATAGCATGCATATAGATCCCAAGGACAAGCAAACTTAGCTAATAAATATGACCAAGGTCTACTATGGCATAGCAGGCAAGTATTTGTGACAAATAGACCTATATTAAGAGTAGATAGAACTAGCTTAGAAAAAAACTCTATATTAACACTACAAAAAAAGACACATCCGTGACATTTTGGCCCGAACGAAACTTTTTTCTGTCATACATATGACACTTCTATGACGATAATTGTGACAAAACCCAGTATCATCATAGATGTGGTCGGCTCCTACTTCTATGACAAAAAATCATGACATAAAATGGGCTCTTCATCCTAGGTGGGCTAGAGACGCAACTGCATGACATTCTTTGGGCCGTCCATGATGGAAAAAATCATGGTAGAAGCGAGGGCGAGGAAAAATTCGGGGAGTTCCCGGTAACGGTGGGTGATCGGGGGCCGAGGAATGCGCGTTTCTCTTGTACACGTACGCGCGTGTGTGCGAGGAATTGGCTCTAACTGAACCCGAGCGAGCCGTTGGGCTCTAACTGAACCCGAGCAATTGCACTACAACCTACGTGTTACTGAATCCGAGCGATCGATCGATGGCTATTAACTGAACCCGATCGAGCGATTCCTTCGCTACTACTACTAACTGAAGCCGATCGAAGCTGCCTCTGTGGATGAACAGTGAGTGCTGCGGGCGGGGGGTGGGGGTGGATGAACAGGACCCGTGGCGTTGCCTCTGGATTAACATGACCCAGATCGATCGAGCCGGTTGGGGCTGGATGAACAGGACCCCGTGGAGGGCTGGATGAACAGGATGACCCCATGGAGGGCTGGATGAAGAGTAAACGGTGGAGGGGTGGATGAACAGTAGCCCGTGGATGGGTGGTTGAACAGGAGCCCGTGGAGAGGGGTGGTTGAACAGTAGCCGGTGGAGTAGCGCACGGTGGAGGCTGGATGAACAGGAGCCCGTGGATGAACAGCCGCAGGTGGAGGCTGGAGGAGGTCGACGGTGGATGAATAGTAGCCCGTGGAGGCCGGAGGAGGTCGACGGTGGGGATGAACAGTATACCGTGGAGTCCCATTTTGCGGTACGCCACACCCCTCCGGATGAACAAGACCCCCGTTTCGACCGTAGCGCTCCAGCACAAGTCTGTTTCGTCCGTTTTGCGGTACGCCACACCCCTCCCGATCAACAGGACCCCCATTTCGACTGTAGGAGGTCCGTTTCCTCTATTTTGCGGTACGCCAGACCCCTCCCAATGAACAGGATCCCGTTTCGAACGTGGCCGGTTGAACACAGGGCCGTTTCCTCCGTTCTGCGGTACGCCAGGCCTCGTTTCCATCGCCTGTTCCGTCCAAGCCCTCCCGATGAACACGACGACGCATTCCATTCCGACCCAGCCGGTTGGCTCCCCATGAACACGACGACGACACTGTTTCTCCGTTCCGACCCAGCCATGTACACGAGCCCTGGCTGTACGTATGCGTGAGTAGGCGTTTGAGACCCTGCCCGTATATACGTACGTGGCCGTATTTTCTTTCTTGTACCATGGCCGCTATACGTATGTGTACATGCTACGTGCGCGCCTCTACTACGACACGTGCGCGCCTCTACTACGACATGTGCGTGCCTCTACATCCACCAGTATGTATGTACAAGTTCGCGACCAGAATGACAATGCTACGTACGCTTCGACCAGGTGGGTCCCTGTCAGGCACTTGCATGCGAAGATGTAGCTGGTGGGTCCCAGCAGTCAGGGGGGAAACATTTTTTCACGAAATACAGTGCCCCGTCCGGTGTGTCCCAGCTGTTAGGTGGAGGAATCATTATTTTCCGCGTAATAAGGAGGCACTTCCTTGCTGCGGCCGTGGACCCAGCTGTCAGCCTCTCCACGTACAGTCCATGTCCGATGGAAGTCATTCCTTGACCATGTTGACCACGCCGCGCCGAGAGCACCACGGCGGTGGACGACGGAGAGGCCTAGGAAGGGGACAACGCGGAGCCAGGGAAGACACGGCGGTGGAAGACCGTGCGGAGAGGAGTACGAGGGTTCACTTGTTCGGCTGCGGTGTGAGACTGCCATCGCCGTAGAATAACAAGGGGTGTGGGTGAGTAGAGGGATGGCCTGGCTAGCGGTGGGAGTAGTAGGGGGTGGTAAGGCCTCCGTGGCATCACAGCCGGCCACGGGAGGCAGGAGCACGCGGCACGACCGACGCTGGTTTGGGCGGCTGGAGCAAGAAGACCAGAGGTTGAAGAAGCACTACGGCCGTTGGATGGAAATCGTATGGTTACTGGAGCTAGAATCGTTCATATTGACTAAGTTGACAAAGCCCTCTGTCCCCGTCAACTTAGTTGGCCCACAAGTCATCCTCCCACTATGGTGGGTCCCAGCTAGTAGGGGGTATTCATTTTTTGTGCATAATAAGGAGGCACTTCCTCGCGTGCGAAGATATAGCTGGTGGGTCCGACCTGACAGCGGGGGGAACATTTTTTCGCAAAATATAGAGGCCCTTCCGGTGGGTCCCAGCTGTCAGGTGGAGGAATCATTATTTTGCGCGTAATAAGGAGGCATTTCCTTATGTGCGGCCATGGACCCAGCTGTCAGCCTCTCCACATACAGTCCACGTCCGATGGATGTCGTTCGTTGACCATGTTGACCAGGCCGTGCCGATAGCAGCATGGCGGTGGACGACGGCGAGGCCTAGGAAGGGAACGACACAGAGCCGGGGAAGACTCGGCAATGGTTGCCCACCCGGTGGGGAGTACAAGGGCTAACCGGTCCGGCTACCGTCGCCGGAAAATAACAGGAGGTGTGGATGAGTAGAGGAATGGCCTGGCTAGCAATGAAGTAGGGTGGGGCGGTGCGGCCTGTGCGGCAGCACAGCCGGCCACGGGAGGCGGGAGCAGGCAGTCCCACCGGCGCTGGTTTGGGCGGCTGGAGCAAGAAGATCAGATATTGAAGAACCAGCACGGTCCTTGGATTAACATGCAACAGTCACTGCTGCTAGAATCGTTTGTGGACTAAGTTGACAAAGCCAAAGTACACGTCAACCTAGTAGACCCACAAGTCAGCCTCCAAATCTGTCCCAAACAGCATACAGCCTAAAATTTCTAGCCAGATTCAAATTAATTTCAAATCTAAATATACCTTAATTTAAATTCAATAATATTTTACCCGCACAAAAACAATGAAATTTAAAATATCAAAATCCGAAAGAAAAAAGTATTTTGGAACTAATTGCCTGTTTGCTGTATTTTTTCATTTTACAGCCCATTTTTATTACTTATAGCCCATTTCTTATTGCTTATAGTCCATATTCTAGGAAAAATGCATCCCTCCTCATCTTGAAAGATTTCGGGCCCCGCAGGGCGTAGAAAAGCAAGTAGGCCTACATTGGTTATTATGCAAAAAACAAAATAGCTGGCTAGCCATTTTCAGAAAGGAAAAAAACAAATTGGGCTGGTCATGTGCTAAACATATGAAATAAAAGCCTGGGCTAGACGGGCCACGGGTCCCGCACAACCCAGTTGATACCCTTCTCCGTCCCAAAAAAACAAGATTATTGCGCGCGCTGCTGGGTCCCTACTGTCATCCTCACCATGTACAGTCATCTCCTTATTCCTCTCGATTGTTGACCATCTTGACAACACCGGAGGGCGGTGCCGCAGCGAGCGAACCAAGGCGGAGGACGATGGTGAGGCCTCGGACGGGAATGAACAAGAGCCAGGGAAGATGCGCAGAGTTTTAGGGTGTGATGTGGCCACGATGCGTGCGCGGCAGCACAGCCAGCCATGGGAGGCGGGAGCAGGCGGTCACGCCGGCGCTGCTTTGGCTTTGGCGGCTCGAGGAAGAAGTTTTGGAAATATGCCCTAGAGGCAATAATAAAAGTATTATTATTATATTTCCTTGTTCATGATAATTGTCTTTTATTCATGCTATAACTGTATTATCCGGAAATCGTAATACACGTGTGAATACATAGACCACAATATGTCCCTGGTGAGCCCCTAGTTGACTAGCTCGTTGTGATCAACAGATAGTCATGGTTTCCTGGCTATGGACATTGGATGTCGTTGATAACGGGATCACATCATTAGGAGAATGATGTGATGGACAAGACCCAATCCTAAGCCTAGCACAAAGATCGTGTAGTTCGTTTGCTAGAGCTTTGCCAATGTCAAGTATCTCTTCCTTTGACCATGAGAGCGTGTAACTCCTGGATACCGTAGGAGTGCTTTGGGTGTATCAAACGTAACAACGTAACTGGGTGACTATAAAGGTGCACTACAGGTATCTCCGAAAGTATCTATTTTTTTATGCGGATCGAGACTGGGATTTGTCACTCCGTGTAAACGGAGAGGTATCTCTGGGCCCACTCGGTAGGACATCATCATATGCGCAATGTGACCAAGGAGTTGATCACGGGATGATGTGTTACGGAACGAGTAAAGTGACTTGCCGGTAACGAGATTGAACAAGGTATTGGATACCGACGATCGAATCTCGGGCAAGTAACATACCGATAGACAAAGGGAATTGAATACGGGATTGATTAAGT
The DNA here is from genome assembly GCF_002162155.2 of Triticum dicoccoides. Taxonomy (NCBI): domain Eukaryota; kingdom Viridiplantae; phylum Streptophyta; class Magnoliopsida; order Poales; family Poaceae; genus Triticum; species Triticum dicoccoides. The sequence continues at coordinate 94,412,814 of NC_041385.1, read as the reverse complement.
CCTTGACATCGTGGTTCATCCGATGAGATCATCGTGGAACATGTGGGAGCCATCATGGGTATCCAGATCCCGCTGTTGGTTATTGACCGGAGAACGTCTCGGTCATGTCTACATGTCTCCTGAACCCGTAGGGTCTACACACTTAAGGTTCGATGACGCTAGGGTTATAAAGGAAGTTTGTATGTGGTTACCGAATGTTGTTCGAAGTCCCCGATGAGATCCCGGACGTCACGAGGAGTTCCGGAATGGTCCGGAGGTAAAGATTTATATATGGGAAGTCCTATTTTGGCCACCGGAAAATGTTCGGGATTTTTCGGTATTGTACCGGGAAGGTTCTAGAAGGTTCCGGAGTGGGGCCCACCTGCATGGGGGGACCCACATGGACGTGGGTAGTGGGGGAAAGGCCCCACACCCCTGGTCAAGGCGCACCAAGATCCCCCCTTAGAAGGAATAAGATCATATCCCGAAGGGATAAGATCAAGATCCCTAAAAAGGGGGGATAACAATCGGTGGGGAAGGAAATAATGAGATTTCTTTCCTCCCACCTTGGCCAATGCCCCAATGGACTTGGAGGGCAAGAAACCAGCCCCTCCACCCCTATATATAGTGGGGAGGCGCATGGGAGCTACACACGAAGTTCTGGCGCAGCCCTCCCCCTCTCACAAGTACTCCTCCTCTCCCGCGGTGCTTGGCGAAGCCCTGCAGGATTGCCACGCTCCTCCACCACCACCACGCCGTTGTGCTGCTGCTGGATGGAGTCTTCCTCAACCTCTCCCTCTCTCCTTGCTGGATCAAGGCGTGGGAGACGTCACCGGGCTGTACGTGTGTTGAACGCGGAGGTGCCGTCCGTTCGGCACTAGGATCATCGGTGATTTGAATCACGGCGAGTACGACTCCATCAACCCCGTTCACTTGAACGCTTCCGCTTAGCGATCTACAAGGGTATGTAGATGCACTCTCTTTCTACTCGTTGCTGGTCTCTCCATAGATAGATCTTGGTGACACGTAGGAAAATTTTGAATTTCTGCTACGTTCCCCAACAGTGGCATCATGAGCTAGGTCTATTGCGTAGATTCTTTGCACGAGTAGAACACAAAGTAGTTGTGGGCGTTGATGTTGTTCAATATGCTTACCGTTACTAGTCCAATCTTGTTTCGACGGTATTGTGGGATGAAGCGGTCCGGACCGACCTTACACGTACTCTTACGTGAGACAGGTTCCACCGATTGACATGCACTTGGTGCATAAGGTGTCTAGCGGGTGCCAGTCTCTCCCACTTTAGTCGGAACGGATTCGATGAAAAGGGTCCTTATGAAGGGTAAATAGCAATTGGCATATCACGTTGTGGTTTTGCGTAGGTAAGAAACTTTCTTGCTAGAAACCCATAGCAGCCACGTAAAACATGCAACAACAATTAGAGGACGTCTAACTTGTTTTTGCAGGGTATGCTATGTGATGTGATATGGCCAAGAAGAATGTGATGAATGATATGTGATGTATGAGATTGATCATGTTCTTGTAATAGGATTCACGACTTGCATGTCGATGAGTATGACAACCGGCAGGAGCCATAGGAGTTGTCTTTATTTATTGTATGACCTGCGTGTCATTGAAGAACGCCATAGAAACTACTTTACTTTATTGCTAAACGCGTTAGTCATAGAAGTAGAAGTAGTCGTTGGCGTGACAACTTCATGAAGACACGATGATGGAGATCATGATGATGGAGATCATGGTGTCGTGCCGGTGACGATGATGATCATGGAGCCCCGAAGATGAAGATCAAAAGGAGCAAAATGATATTGGCCATATCATGTCACTATTTGATTGCATGTGATGTTTATCATGTTTATGCATCTTGTTTACTTAGGACGACGGTAGTAAATAAGATGATCCCTTACAAAATTTCAAGAAGTGTTCTCCCCTAACTGTGCACCGTTGCTACAGTTCGTCGCTTCTAAGCACCACGTGATGATCGGGTGTGATGGATTCTTACGTTCACATACAACGGGTGTAAGACAGTTTTACACAGCGAAAACACTTAGGGTTAACTTGACGAGCCTAGCATGTGCAGACATGGCCTCGGAACACAGAGACCGAAAGGTCGAGCATGAGTCGTATAGTAGATACGATCAACATGAAGATGTTCACCGATGATGACTAGTCCGTCTCACGTGATGATCGGACACGGCCTAGTTGACTCGGATCATGTAATCACTTAGATGACTAGAGGGATGTCTATCTGAGTGGGAGTTCATAAGATGAACTTAATTATCCTGAACATAGTCAAAAGACCTTTTGCAAATTATGTCGTAGCTCGCGCTATAGTTCTACTGTTTAGATATGTTCCTAGAGAAAATATAGTTGAAAGTTGATAGTAGCGATTATGCGATCAGTAGAAAGCTTATGTCCTTAATGCACCGCTCAGTGTGCTGAACCCCAACGTCGTTTGTCGATGTTGCGAACATCGGACATACACGTTTTGATAACTACGTGATAGTTCAATTAAATGGTTTAAGTAGAGGCACCAAAGACGTTTTTGAAACGTCGCGGAACATATGAGATGTTTCGAGGGCTGAAATTGGGATTTCAGGCTCGTGCCCACGTCAAGAGGTATAAGACCTCCGACGATTTTCTTAGCCTGCAAACTAAGGGAGAAAAGCTCAATCGTTGAGCTTGTGCTCAGATTGTCTGAGCACAACAATCACTTGAATCGAGTGGGAGTTGATCCTCCAGATGAGATAGTGATGTTTCCCCAAAGTCATTGCCACCAAGCTGCTAGAGCTTCGTGATTAACTATAACATATCAGGGATAGATATGATGATCCTTGAAATATTCATGATGTTTGACACCGCGAAAGTAGAAATCAAGAAGGAGCATCAATTGTTGATGGTTGGTGAAACCACTAGTTTCAAGAAGGGCAAGGGAACAAAGGGATACTTCATGAAACAGCAATTCAGCTGCTTCTCTAGTGAAGAAACCCAAGGTTGAACCCAAACCCGAGACTAAGTGCTTCTGTAATAAGGGGAACAACCACTGGAGCAGCATTACCCTAGATACTTGGTAGATGAGAAGGCTGGCAAGGTCGATAGAAGTATATTGGATATACATTATGTTAATGTGTACTTTACTAGTACTCCTAGTAGCACCAGGGTATTGGATACCGGTTCGGTTGCTAAGTGTTAGTAACTCGAAATAAAAGCTATAGAATAAACGGAGACTAGCTAAAGGTGAGCTGACGATATATGTTGGAAGTGTTTCCAAGGTTGATATGATCAAGCATCGCACGCTCCCTCTACCACCGAGATTGGTGTTTGCGTTGAGCATAGACATGATTGGATTATGTCTATCGCAATACGGTTATTCATTTAAGGAGAATAATGGTTACTCTATTTTTGAATAATACCTTCAATGGTCTTGCACCTAAAGGAATGGTTTATTGAATCTCGGTCGTAGTGATACACATTTTCATGCCAAAAGATATAAGATAGTAATGATAGTACCACTTACTTGTGGCACTGCCATGTAAGTCATAATGGTATAAAACGCATGAAGAAGCTCCATGTTGATGGATCTTTGGACTCACTCGTTTTTGAAAAGTTTGAGACATGCGAACCATGTCTATTGGAGTATATGCATGAAGAAACTCCATGCAAATGGATCGTTCGGACTCACTTGATTTTGAATCACTTGAGATATGCAAATCATACCACATGGGCAAGATGACTGAAAAGCCTCATTTTCAGTAAGATGGAACAAGATAGCAACTTGTTGGAAGTAACACATTTTGATGTGTGCAGTCGAATGAGTGCTGAGGCATGCAGTGAATATCATTATGTTCTTACTTCACAGATGATTCGAGTAAATGTTGAGTATATTTACTTGATGAAACACAAGTCTGAATTATTGAATGGTTCAAGTAATTTCAGAGTGAAGTAGCAGATCATTGTGACAAGAGGATAAAATGTCTATGATATGATCATAGAGATGAATATCTGAGTTACGAGTTTTGGCACACAATTAAGACATTGTGGAAATTGTTTCGCAATTAATACCGCCTGGAACACCATAGTGTGATGGTGTGTCCGAACATCATAACTGCACCCTATTGGATATGATGCATACCATGATGTCTCTTATCGAATTACCACTATCGTTCATGGGTTAGGCATTAGAGACAACCACATTCACTTTAAATAGGGCACCACGTAATTCCGTTGAGATGACACCGTATGAATTATGGTTTAGAGAAACCTAAGTTGTCGTTTCTTAAAAGTTTGGGGCTACGACGCTTATGTCAAAAAGTTTCAGGCTAATAAGCTAGAACCCAAAGCGGATAAATGCATCTTCATAGGACACCCAAAACAGTTGGGTATACCTCCTGTCTCAGATCCAAAAGCAATAAAGGATTGTTTCTTGAATCAGATCCTTTCTCGAGGAAAGGTTTCTCTCGAAAGAATTGAGTGAGAGGATGGTGGAGACTTGATGAGGTTATTGAACCATCACTTCAACCAGTGTGTAGCAGGGCACAGGAAGTTGTTCCCGTGGCACCTACACCAATTGAAGTGGACGCTTATGATAGTGATCATGAAACTTCAGATCAAGTCACTCCCAAACCTCGTAGGATGACAAGGATGTGTACTACTTCAGAGTGGTACGTAATCCTGTCTTGAAGGTCATGTTGCTAGACAACAATGAACCTACGAGCTATGGAGAAGCGATGGTGGGCCAGGATTCCGATAAATGGCTTGAGGCCATAAAATCCGAGAGAGGATCCATGTATGAAAACAAAGTGTAGACTTTGGCAGAACGGCTCGATGGTCGTAAGGCTAATGAGTACAGATGGATTTCAAAAGGAAGACGGACAATGATGGTAAATGTCACCATTAAGAAAGCTCGACTTGTCGTTAAGATGTTTTCCGACAAGTTCAAGGAGTTGACTACGATGAGATTTTCTCACTCGTAGCGATGCTAAGAGTCTGTTGGAATTATATTAGCGATTACTGCATTATTTATGAAATCTTGCAGATAGGATGTCAAAACATTGTTTCCTCGATGATTTTAATGAGGAAAGGTTGTATGTGATACAACCGGAAGGTTTTGTCAATCCCGAAAGATGCTAATAAGTATGCAAAGCTCCAGCAATCCTTCTAAGGACTGGAGTGAGCATCTCGGAGTTGGAATGTATGCTTTGATGATGATCAAAAATTTTGGGTTTGTACAAAGTTTATGAGAAACTTGTATTTCCAAAGAAGTGAGTGGGAGCACTATAGAATTTCTGATGAGTATATGTTGTTGACATATTGTTGATCAGAAATGACTTAGAATTTCTGGAAAGCATATAGGGTTATTTTGAAAGTGTTATCAATGGAAAGCCTGGATTAAGCTACTTGAACATTGAGCATCAAGATCTATAAGGATAGATCAAAATGCTTAATAATACTTTCAAATGAGCACATACCTTGACATGATCTTGAAGGTGTTCAAGATGGACCAGTCAAAGAAGGAGTTCTTGCCTGAGTTGTAAGGTACAAAGTTAAGACTTAAAGCTCGACCACGGCAGAATAGAGAGAAAGGACGAAGGTCGTCCCCTATGCTTAAGACGTAGGCTCTTCAGTATGCTATGTTGTGTACCGCACCTGAAGTGTGCCTTGCCATGAGTCACTCAAGGGGTACAAGAGTGATCCAAGATTGGCTCACAGGACAGCGGTCAAAGTTATCCTTAGTAACTAGTGGACTAAGGAATTTTCTCGATTATGGAGGTGGTAAAAGAGTTCGTCGTAAAGGTTACGACGATGCAAGCTTGACACCTATCCGGATAGCTCTGAGTAGAGAGACTGGATACATATAATGGAGCAATAATTTAGAATAGCTCCAAGTAGAACAGTTGTTTGGAATAGCTCCAAATAGAGCGTGGTAGCTGCATCTAGGAGATGACATAGAGATTTGTAAAGCACACACGGATCTGAAAGGTTCAGACCCGTTGACTAAAACCTCTCTCACAAGCAACATGATCAAACATAAAACTCATTGAGTGTTAATCACATAGTGATGTGAACTAGACTACTGACTCTAGTAAACTCTTGGGTATTAGTCACATGGCGATGTGACCTGTGAGTGTTAATCACATGGCGATGTGAACTAGATTATTGACTCTAGTGCAAGTGGGAGACTGTTGGAAATATGCCCTAGAGGCAACAATAAAAGTATTATTATTATATTTCCTTGTTCATGATAATTGTCTTTTATTCATGCTATAACTGTATTATTCGGAAATCGTAATACACGTGTGAATACATAGACCACAATATGTCCCTGGTGAGCCTCTAGTTGACTAGCTCGTTGTGATCAACAGATAGTCATGGTTTCCTGGCTATGGACATCGGATGTCGTTGATAACGGGATCACATCATTAGGAGAATGATGTGATGGACAAGACCCAATCCTAAGCCTAGCACAAAGATCGTGTAGTTCGTTTGCTAGAGCTTTGCCAATGTCAAGTATCTCTTCCTTTGACCATGAGAGCGTGTAACTCCTGGATACCGTAGGAGTGCTTTGGGTGTATCAAACGTCACAACGTAACTGGGTGACTATAAAGGTTCACTACAGGTATCTCCGAAAGTATCTATTGTTTTATGCGGATCGAGACTGGGATTTGTCACTCCGTGTAAACGGAGAGGTATCTCTGGGCCCACTCGGTAGGACATCATCATATGCGCAATGTGACCAAGGAGTTGATCACGGGATGATGTGTTACGGAACGAGTAAAGTGACTTGCCGGTAACGAGATTGAACAAGGTATTGGATACCGACGATCGAATCTCGGGCAAGTAACATACCGATAGACAAAGGAAATTGAATACGGGATTGATTAAGTCCTTGACATCGTGGTTCATCCGATGAGATCATTGTGGAACATGTGGGAGCCATCATGGGTATCCAGATCCCGCTGTTGGTTATTGACCGGAGAACGTCTCGGTCATGTCTACATGTCTCCCGAACCCGTAGGGTCTACACACTTAAGGTTCGATGACGCTAGGGTTATAAAGGAAGTTTGTATGTGGTTACCGAATGTTGTTCGAAGTCCCGGATGAGATCCCGGACGTAACGAGGAGTTCCGGAATGGTCCGGAGGTAAAGATTTATATATGGGAAGTCCTATTTTGGCCACCGGAAAATGTTCGGGATTTTTCGGTATTGTACCGGGAAGGTTCTAGAAGGTTCCGGAGTGGGGCCCACCTGCATGGGGGGACCCACATGGACGTGGGTAGTGGGGGAAAGGCCCCACACCCCTGGTCAAGGCGCACCAAGATCCCCCCTTAGAAGGAATAAGATCATATCCCGAAGGGATAAGATCAAGATCCCTAAAAAGGGGGGATAACAATCGGTGGGGAAGGAAATAATGAGATTTCTTTCCTCCCACCTTGGCCAACGCCCCAATGGACTTGGAGGGCAAGAAACCAGCCCCTCCACCCCTATATATAGTGGGGAGGCGCATGGGAGCTACACACGAAGTTCTGGCGCAGCCCTCCCCCTCTCACAAGTACTCCTCCTCTCCCGCGGTGCTTGGCGAAGCCCTGCAGGATTGCCACGCTCCTCCACCACCACCACGCCGTTGTGCTGCTGCTGGATGGAGTCTTCCTCAACCTCTCCCTCTCTCCTTGCTGGATCAAGGCGTGGGAGACGTCACCGGGCTGTACGTGTGTTGAACGCGGAGGTGCCGTCCGTTCGGCACTAGGATCATCGGTGATTTGAATCACGACGAGTACGACTCCATCAACCCCGTTCACTTGAACGCTTCCGCTTAGCGATCTACAAGGGTATGTAGATGCACTCTCTTTCTACTCGTTGCTGGTCTCTCCATAGATAGATCTTGGTGACACGTAGGAAAATTTTGAATTTCTGCTACGTTCCCCGACAAGAAGAGACTGAAGAAACATGACAGACGTTGAATGTCAATCCAACGGTCAAGGTTGGCACAATCATTTGTTGACTAAGCCGACACCAAGTAGCATGCTTTTTATATATATGAAGAAAAGAAAAACTGGCCTCGTTGGCCTGATAACTTTCCCGAAACTGCGACCGTTTGATCTTGTGTCACAACTAAAACTGCGAGGAAAATGCGTTCGTCTGCTGTCCTCCTCCCACGAAACTAGCACCCTTGGTTTTCAACCGAGAGGTCTTGGGTTCGAGTCCCATGAACTCTCAATTTTTTTCCTCCTTCCTTCCTTGCAAAAAAGGGAAAGAAAATCAAAGACTTGGAAAGGTGTATAGAACAAGCTAGTGTACCAGTAAAGAGACGTTGCTGAGTTTTAGAAAAAAGAGAGACGTGCTCCTGTAGCTGGTTCGAATCCAAACCTAGACTATCACTATATATGGTGCTATGCTACTCTGCAAGTAATGCAACTGACATATCCAACATTCGCTTCTCCTCTTCTCTACTTACTCTGCCTAGCATCAGAAGCTCTCGCCGTAGCAACCATGTCCGTTGGCTGCTCGTCCACCTGCTCTTCAGCAGGCAACAACCAGATATGCACCAAGTCGCTACCCGTACCATCGCCTGTGGGTCTCATCACACCCCCACCGGCATGCGCACCGCAGCCGATTGCTCATCGTGACCTGCAGCCATTGTTATGGTGCCACTGCTGCAAATCACGCAGAGTCATCTGTCGCGTCTCAACCACAATCCTCAACCTTGGCTGAGTCTTCTTCAAATGCCCGAATCATGGGGTAATAATATGTTTAAGTGTTGTTCTGCTGCTTTCAGTTGCTGATTTTTTTTAATAGTTTGGTTGATGATCTTCCAATTTGATTCGTGCAGAAAAGGGAAGATTCGTGTGATTTGTATTTCTGGGAAGTTGCTGATGTGGGGGAATGCAACTACACTGATTATTTGGTTAGCCGAGGAATCCCAATACCAGCAGGTTGGGGTGTTGGACAAGTAACTGAAGGAACGGCAAAAGAGGAACATGCAGAGCAGAAGGTTAAAGATGCAGTTCCTCTGATCATGGCCAAGCAACAGCTGTTGAACGGCCTTGACAGCAATGAGGAGATGAAAGAGCTTGTCAAGATAATGGGCAAAATCAATGTGCTCTGTAGGATGATTGTCTCTTTATTTGCAGTGTATGTAGCACTCGTGATGTATTAAGTGGCTATGACATGAGCACTTTGCTGAAATTAGTAATGAATGAAACCTGTGTAGCAGGCTGGGCATCGTGTTGTGAACATCTAATGATTTCTATTAACGGAAATCAGGGGATATCCCCTTTTGCTCATAAATAAATAAATAGCAGAGGCCCTGTCGGGTCAGCTTTGTTCTTATTCGAAGACGTCGAGCAAATTGCAGTCCAACAGCAAACTATGTCATCAAATTCAAGTTTCACAGCCAAATATGAGTACAACTAAACAACAATGTTATCATGTTTTTGTCGTCATACAATCACCAAACACAAATCAGCATACATAACAAGTGATGTTCTCAACGCAAAATACTAAACAACATGTTCATCAGGTTTCAGTTGTCACAGCAAACACAATTTCACATAGTAGATAAACAACATCTTCTAACAGGAAAATGCGACAAAAGCAATGTCATCATCATCCGCAGCAGCAGCGTCAACATCTTCGCCATGTGTATCAGTCCGAATCGTAATTCCCCACGGTGTCATCTTCTTCTTCGTCCTCAACATCCTTGAACGTTGGCTTCTTGTTGATCAACTCTTGTATGTCCACGGCATGACAAGCAATCTTTTCGCAGGCGTCATTGACGTGATGGTTCTCAAAGATATTAGGAACATTTGTGTTATCTTGTACATCAGGAGCAGTGTAAGCATCATCTTGTTGTGCAACTTCATTAAACGAATTCCTCTGCTCAAACCTTTGGAATACTCTCCAGTCATCGCTACGTGCAAATATGTCTTCCAAGAAAAATACCTATGTTGCTTGATTTGCCAAAATAAAAGGCTCGTTGGTCTGGTACGCTGCCTTGACATTGATGGATTTGAAATAATCATCAGCTCTGGGTTTTGCGATCCTGGAAAACAGGTTATACCAACAATAGCACAACAGAACCACACACCGATGATCCTCGAAACTGGAGATATATTGCAACTAAACAATGTCTGTTATGTTAGCATACATTTCAGTTGTCTCTTTGTCATACGTATCCGTGCTCATGATGGCACTGTTTTGTGTCTTCCTGCCTTCGTCTCATGCAAGGGTGTTGTAGCGCACATCTCCAACAACGCAAGATTCATAATGTCTTACCCGAGTATCAGGACACATTGCTAGTGAGTAAAGGGCATCATCAACTGCCTGCCCATCCTCCTGCATCTTCTTAACCTATGGTTAGAAAATAGACAAGCTGATCATCTTATGTACTCAATATATTAAAAAAATTGACAGTGCAATTCAAAAGCTTACATGGCTCTTGAACCATTTCGCAAATCCTGCCATAACTAGTTTGTCAATGTTTCTAGGATTTTGCGGCAGTAACTCCTTTTTGTAGATGCTGCACAACATAGTGATCGCGTCAAACATCTAAATATATAAGAATGTGCTGCAAGTTTAGTAGATTACGATGTATAAGCTGCAGTACTGCACTTACTTCATATAAGGTAGTATCTCAGGACAGTTATTCAACACATACCAAACCATTTTGTCCAAATCTTTAGGTTTGTCCTCTTGTCGACTCTTCCCTACTCGAACAGAATAATCGTAAACATTGAGCCCGGAAATGCCTTCACCCACCTCTTTGCTAAGCTGATCAGCTGTTTCAATGTATTTTGAGCAGAATGTCAACGCTTCTGTAGCAATGTAGGCCTCTGCAATGGAACCCTCGGGTCTAGCTCTGTTCCTAACATAGCCCTTGAAAGTGCCTAGCCGCCTTTCAATAGGGTACATCCAGCCATACTGTACTGGACCTCTAAGTAGTGCCTCATCAGGTAGATGAACAGCCAAATGCACCATCACATCAAAGAAGGCTGGAGGATATATCGTCTCAAGGTCGCATAGGATAGTTGGTATCTTGTCTCTAAGATGGTCCAAAGCATATATCCTGATATTTCTTCTACAGAGTTCCCTGAAGAATTGTCCCAACTCCGCAACTGCTTTGTATAAGTCAGGGAGGCCCAATCCTCTATGGATAACAGGTAAAACCCTTTGAAGTAGGACGTGGCAGTCATGAGTTTTCAACCCTTGTACCTTGTTTCCATCTGCACTGACTCTCCTTTCAGGGTTGGAAGCAAATCCATGTGGGAATCTCACACGTGACAGGACCTCGCAGAATTCTTTTCTTTTTACCTTTTCCAAGACGTACACAGCTGGTGCCATATCTCGTGGTTTACCTTCATCTTGCACCTGCAAATCCTGTCTGATACCCAGGTATGTCAAATCAATCCTAGATTTTAAGGTATATTTCGTATTGCCTTCAATATTAAGAAGTGTGCCGATAATGTTGTCACATATATTTTTCTCGATGTGCATCATATCAAGATTATGCCGCAAATCCAAATCTTTCCAGTACTCCAAGTCCCACAAAGTGGACCTGCGGGTAAACAATAATCTCTCTTCTGCCCTGCCACACTTCCTTTTCCCGCTACCATTACCAGGATAGTTTCCTGGTGTAATATGCCTGACCTTCTCTAATTCCACTTGCAACTCATCGGCGGTGAGCCTCTTTGCCGCATCACGGTTTTCATGCTTTGCATTGAACACATGTCTTCTGTATTTTCTAGGATGCGGCTTGTCCTTGGCAAGGAAACGGCAGTGTTGAATGTAACAGATCTTTCTAAGTATTGCGTATGATAGCAGATTCCTATCACAGCGAACACATGCATTGTAACCATGTGTCGTTCGCCCTGACATAGTGCCAAAAGCCGGATAATCATGGATGCACCAAATTATAACAACACACAGAAAGAAATCAGCTGGTGGGCTGCTAGGTCTCGAGTGAGAACACCCCTCCATAGTTGTTGAAGTTCCTCCACATTGAGTCTCCATGAACAAATCAAAATCCTTTCCAGGACTTTTTGGACTTGGGATGAGCAAGGCCATCATGTAGTTTGATTCTTTGGTGTAGACATTTGGAGGCATGTTGTAAGGGATAACAAGCACTGGACACATGCTATATGTGGCGCTCTGGTGGCCAAATGGGTTAAATCCATCTGAAGCTAAGCCAAGTCTAATGTTTCTCGGGTCAGCAGCAAACTTTTTGTGTTTATGATTGAAGCTTTTCCACTCACTACCATGAGATGGATGGCTCATTACATTCTGATCTCTATACTCCTGGTTCCTAGAATGCCACAGTACATCCTCTCTTGTTTCAGCAGCATGAAACAACCTCTGCAATCTTGGTATAATTGGAAAATGTCTCAGAACATTATGAGGAATCCTCTTCACAGCATCACCATCTTTCCATCTTGATGATTTGCATTTCGGGCATTCACTTAAGTTGGCATAATCCTTCCGGAACAGAACACAATTATTCTTACAAACATGGATCATATCATATCCAATTCCAACTGCACGAAGGAACATCTTCATTTTATTGTAGGTGTGTGGCAGCTCAGACGCATCTGGGAAAGATTTCCGGAAAGCAGCCAACATCGCATCAAATGATTTGTTGGTCATCCGCTTAGATGTCTTCACCTGAAGAAAGGTGACCATAGCTGAGAATACTAACAGCTTATTTCCTGGGGTGACAGCCACGTTGCATTGTTCCAACATGCAGGTGAAAGTTCACGGAATGCACGAGCATTTCGTAGCATTGTTTCAATGTTGGTCAAACTCACTAGCTCCGCCACCACCACCTCCTCCTCCTCTTCCGCCTGAGCATCAGGCAGATCAAGATGGTGATCTGCTGCTTCCAGGTAGTCAGTAACATTGACGTTAACAGTTTCACCATGATGAACCCACCTAGTATATGTGACCGACATCCCATACAAGTGTAGATGATTTTGCGCAGTTGACTAGGGTCTTGTAACTGAATTCATACAACTGCTACACGGGCAGAGCACATTTGATTTTGGACCACCATACTCAGCTCTGATAAAGTTCATGAAGTTTTCAACCCCCTCGACATATGCAGCGGAGAATCTTCGAGCAGAAGTTATCCAAGTCCTGTCCATCTGTCAGACATACAAATTAGTTCTTCTACTAGATATTACAGGAAAAACATATATGCTTTTTTATGAAGTCCAGAAAAAATACCTAGGTCGATGTCTAAAGCTATGGCAAGATATTTGGACGAGCAGATCTAAGTAACGAAATATATGTAAAGCTAATTCAGAAAACATATTTGAGTGCTAAATTATGGCAGGCTGTTTCAGCAGTCAATAAGGCCGAGCACACAGCCATCAAACTATTGAGGCCATCGCAGCAACAAAGATCGAGTATAAAATGTTGTAGAGCTATTTCACCTAACAGATTGGCTACTAGACCATGGCAATCTACATCACAATAAATATGGGGCAGGATATTTTAGCAACTAATCGGCCTTGGCATGCCATCTCAGCTAAGCAGATTGAGTGCAGAACAGGGCAAGGAAGCTTCTTAAGCAGAGCATATTGACTGTAAACTACTTTGGCAAATAGTGAGATTAACAGCGTCTATCAGCTAACATTCAGCATTACACCGACATGAACGGGGCCTCAGTCTAGAATGCGCGTACCGTGGGAGAAGCTGACCGCTGTGCGTCTCCACACGAACGTCGCCAGCGGTGGCGGCGCTGACCGCCGTGCGCCTCCACAAGAACGTAGCCAGCGGTGGCGACGCGGCTAGAGGACGGCAGTCTACGAGAACGTACTGTGGGAGCGAGAGGATCGTCGTGCATACCCTCGACGAACTGCGGCGCCGACGTATTGGCGTGGCAGGGAGGGCAGCTTTAGCGAAGCGAATGGAGTGGAGGGGG